>NC_090885.1:18669101-18671725 GCF_036669925.1 Montipora capricornis | reverse complement strand
TTTGCCTTTCTTTCATCCACTACCGAGGCAAACGAGCCATCGCATTCACATAAAGAGCATAAGAGCCTGTGAAATAAATTATTTCGCGTTCTTACATGCACTGGCGAGCCAGACGAGCCAGACGAGCCAAACGAGCCGCTAATATATGAACCCAACACTTAACGCAAAACAATTTTTCCCACTGCCGATCTCATATCCAAACCCGGGCCTTAGCGCAAAACTGATTTTTCCAACTGCCGAGCCAAATGAGCCGTCTTGCTTGGTCCATGGTTAAAAGGGCCCTGTATTCTGTAGTTTAGCCAATAAAACGTGGATGGGTTCCTCAAACGTGAAAACCTGACTGCACTATTGTCTGTTCGGGTCTGTTATTTTACCAAGGAAGACTTCAAGCGGGACGGCTAGTACTTAAACACGGAATGCGAGAATGATGGAATGGTGGAACGGTGGAATACTTAAACACGGACCCCAGAATAATTAAAACGGAACGCTGGAATGCTTAAACACGGAACAGTTGTGAAAATTGACAATTGGAACACATGATTTCTCCCCCCACAAGTGTTTGGGGCAAAAACGAAAGTGGAGATCGGAACTGCGTGTCCTTCAGAGTTTTTCAGTGCCTAGATGTTTCGTTCCGAAGACTTTGGGAAAGTCGTGAAGGAGTTACATCACTTCTCTGATGCGAGCACAAAGGGCTATGGTCAAAGCAGTTACTTTATTGTCGTAAAAAAGGTTGCTGTTATTTATCGTGGTGAAGTACAATAATAATAATGTTAGTCTCGTTTGTCTCACGATGTGGTTACTTGTGATGTAGATCGCGACGTTTCGACTGCATACTGCTAGTCTTCATCAGGCGATGATGTCGACTACTTACGCGTCACCTTTTAAACAGGATGCTCCGCTGTGATTGGTAGGTTTTCAGCAGCTGTGATTGGTGCGTTTCGATCCTCGCTGTTTCGGCGTGTTGTTCCTTCGGCGGTCCGCTGTCGTACGGTTCTCCTGTTGTGCTCGCATCAGAGAAGTGATGTAACTCCTTCCGCGCGACTTTCCCAAAGTCTTCGGAACGAAAACATCTAGGCATTGAAAAACTCTGAAGGACATGCAGTTCCTATCTCCACTTTCGTTTCTGCCCCGAACACTTGTGGGGGAGAACCCATGTGTTCCAATTGTCAAAATTTCACAGCTGTTCCGTGTTTAAGTATTCCAGCGTTCCGTTTTAATTATTCTGGCGTTTCGTGTTTAAGTATTCCACCGTTCTGGCATTCCGTGTTTAACTACTAGCCAAGCGGGATCTTCCAGTAGCACAGCAATGAGCGCGGAATAGCACTGCAAGCTCTCTTTCGCTTTGTAAAACTCCAGCATATAACTCACATATAAAACCCTGTTTAACCACCACGAGGTAAATCTGTTCAGAGGTGGAGCCAATATCAATACAATTTAGCCTCTGCATTAAGATTCAAGTCTACAAAGTATTGCTTTCCTCGCCTGTGTTTTCTTGTTTTCATCAAGGACATTTAGTCATCCGGAGAAATCCTTGACTATTGCTTCGCCATAGCCTCGTTTGCATACACAAAAACAAAGATGGCGGATTTCAATTTAAATTTGCCCATTTTTGAAGCGTTATTGTTGGCTATTTAAACACATTTAGTCCAAATGAGAGGTCAAGTATAACAATACCGGTAAAGAAGTTTCGATTCAGAGAAAACTTTTCTAGACCGTACTTTCCCTTAACACAAAACATTGCATCAGCAATTTCAAAATTTCAAGCGAACGAGTGGGATCATGGCGTTGTTGAATTAACCAATGACGAAATGTCTGTTCCCACGTGCCCGAAAAAGCATGTGTTTCTCAAATAAAAATGTAATTATAAAGTTCTCAACAGTAGGCAAAGAATTGTGAACACAGAAAGAACTCATGTGAGACATTTGCATGTTTTATTTGTAATTTTGTTCGTACATGTTCCAAAAGGTTCTTCTAAGTTTTACGGGAAAAGTACATGATTGTACATAGTATGGTAGATTTTGTTTGCAGATGTTCAGCTTCTGTTATACGATCGTTTTGCTCCAAATACTTCACAAGTTATCACAAGATTGCATAGATATTTAAAAAAAACAAGGTCTGTTCAAGTCAGGCCATGTTAAGTAATGCACTTCTTTTGTAGGTATATTTATTAGTATTATACTAAAACATGGGGTTGCGTTGAACGCGCATGCTGATTGGGTATTCAAACTCCGGATATCCTTTGCTATTCACCTCTGAGCAATTCGGGCGGAATTTGGGCGGGAAATATTGTAATCTTTCCAGGAATAAATGAGTTAAAATCATCTTTTTGTGCTATATTATCTCACTGTTTTAGTATATATACTAAAACAACTATTCACCTAGAGTCTCAGTGGCTAGTGGGTGATATTTACCTCGTCGCTTAAGTATATATACTAAAAGAACTATTCACCTAGAGTGTCAGTGGCTAGTGGGTGATATTTACCTCGACGCTTAAAGGGGAACTGCGGGGTAAAAATGACTGTATTTCAGGTGTTGGGCCTTTCCACTCTGTTTCAATTTTTGACCTTATCTTTTGCTGGCGGCGTATTTCAAGTTCGAAAAACTACCAAAACGAAAGACCAAAA
>NC_090885.1:18656601-18659101 GCF_036669925.1 Montipora capricornis | reverse complement strand
TCGAAAACGGTCCTAATCAGTCGTGATGACATTTTGCACTTGATTATTTCAATGTCTCTGAATAATTTTGTTGAAATCAGGATCACAAAATATCTTCCATGGCAGTTTTGAGGAACATTTTTAACCTTAGGAATCTCTGCTGGTGTTACCAGCACGATATATCATTAGATAATACTTTAGTTGATGTGTGTGATTCCAGAATGAATGCAAGTGCAATGCATTCTTGTTTACTTGATTAATGCTTCTGCATTTTTTTTGCATTTAGTTGTGCTGCAGCAGTGCAGTTATGGTAGAATAAACAAATGCATCTCTCTTGACTGGAACATACTGTACTTGTTTTTTAAGGTATTACTTATTATACTATTAATAGCTTTTTGTTTAAGAATGCTTCGATCAAGCATCCTGTGGAATGCAAAATACATGTTACGATGTAAGCTGTTACATCAGCAAATTGCAATAATATTCTGAAAAGTTCTAATAACGTCAGGCTGTTTTTGCTGGCTTGCATGCCCTCATACGCCACTCTCAAGAAGTCATTTTGCTTGCAGCTGGGGTGGCATCTGCATTCAAGTATAACTGCAAGTCAGACATGGTTTGTGTAATTGATTGTACATATAACTGACAACGTTAAACTGCAAGACCCCATGTTTTGACCCTTTGTGCTAGTGTCTTCATCAGGGGTGATAAAAGCTGCCACAAGAGTTTACTCTGTCAAACACCAGGCAACTTTACTGTGACATCAATCAGGCCTCTTCAGGGGGTGAAAGGTAACATCGGATCTCAGTCCCCTCCGATGAAAACTCACAGTACTTTAATTAGTACTGAATAGGCAACCACATTTACAAAGATTTACTGTGCACACAAGAACGAACTAAAATATTGTTACAGTAGAAACGTTTGATTTTGTTAGAAAATTTATGTTAAATGTGTCATACACTTTATAATGTAGGTTGATAACGTGCAGGTATAAACTAGCAGGAAAGATTATTTTCATGGGAAAACATGCTTAGATGTATGAGTTTCAAGCATATCTAAAAAATGGAAGTCAGTAAATTCTTTAATAGTAGCCACTTGTCTCTTGAAAACCAAATAACAATATCACAGAAAATGGAATGCATTATCTATGGGGTTAAAATACACAATGTCACTAACATTTTGAGCCAAAGTTACTTAAAACTGTATCATCCGTATAGTGGATGTCTTAAGGTTTTTTTTTTTAATAAAAGAACGACTGATGTTTTGAAGCAATCATAGCTAAGAAGAGAGACAAGTCAAGAAAGTTAGCATCAGCGTTCTGTATTTACCTCAACTTATAGAGGAACCTGGCAAAATTAATGTCTGCCTTGTGTTAAGACACAGCGTACGAGATGTTCAGTGTTTTTGTTTCACACAACTCTTCCTACGTTTGACAATCAACATTGATAACAGTCCTGTAAGTTGGCAAAATTCAGTAGTAAAAACTACTGTCACAATACAGTTCAACAACTGCAACAACTTGTACATACTGATCTTGTGTGTACAAGTGAACATGGAACAAGAAATCGTTTTCTGTTCCAATCCTAATTTCTTTGTCATGTACAGTCATGCATGTCCTTGAGGGAAAGCCTAAAAGGACGATTCTCAGCCGGACTTTGTTCCCTTCGAAGAAAGCTTTCCTGCTAAGGCTGCCATAATTTAAGCTGTCCATCTTCACTATATGTGGAAATCAAATTGTTGTGTGGATGATGTTCTACCCCAATCACATCCTTGTCATGTACCTATGGAAATGTGCAACAGAGCAAAAAAACATTATGGCACAGCCACATAAAGTGCACTAAAATAAATAGAAGATATTACATGGCTAGCTGCGTGATGATATCAATTTTATCTTTGGCGTGCCGATAGTATCTCATGAGTGAGCGCAGTGAACCAGTGCAAGATGCCAACAGCACGAGAAGATGAAAATTAATTCGCATCCATCCCTGTATGGCCACGTTGTGTTCTGTTCATATATAAATACTGATGAAATGTCCGGTTTAAACGGCGAAAAAGGGAAAAAGTCTACCGCTAAAACACTCTTGCAGGGTTCAAAATTACCACTTAATTTTGTTCCCTTGCGACTAAAATATCTGGAGAAGTCGCAAATTTGGGATTGGTTTTCACCTTCGCTCTTTTCAAACAAAAGGGTTAGCAGTTGCCACTTTGCTAAAATAAATAAAGACGTGACATAATTAGTTTGTTTCTCGCCGTGAATTGTCTTAAATTTACATACCTTGGCGCAAAATTGCGACTGGATTTTTTCGTTAATTTCGAGCCCTGTGACATGTTGAGTAACATAAAACTAATCATGAGAATGTCATGTAGTAGAGAAAAATTGTATGTCAGGACAAAAGTATCCTACCAGGAAGGGGAAGCTCACTTTTTATTGGTTAATTGTTTTACCATGATGACACCTATATCCTCACATGTGAAAGATAAAAATAATACCTTCACTGCACACGGTGAAGAATATGATTTTTAG
>NC_090885.1:18651601-18654101 GCF_036669925.1 Montipora capricornis | reverse complement strand
AAAATGCCCAGCTCCAGGAATTCACAGGTACAGTACTGGCTTCTATATCAGTTGAGCTGCGCACTTTAAAAATTAATGTGTTTTGTTAACAGCCAAGGTAAACTTGGGAAAGGGGGGAGAGATAAGAAAAGACATTTTCCCTCCTTTCCAAATCCTTGTTCAGCTACTTCTCTCGATTACATGTCAAACCACAATCGAGTCAAAAGTGCGTGGCTCAAACAACATTCTAGAAGGGACTGCTAACAGTTTACATGAAGGCTTCAGCTCTGAGAGACTTGTACCATAGGACCAGAGTACCAGTGAACAACCGACAAACTTGATCCTCATAATTACCGCATCAAGTCTGGTAAGCAATCCCAGGCCACATGGTTGCAAGGAAAGTGGTTCAATCGTGTCACTGTCCCAGCCTTACTCCCCTTCTCTTTTAAGTGCTATTTTTTTAATTTAACAAAGCACAAAACCTAAAATAATAGCAATGCATACAACAACATATTAGGCAAAAATGTTTACGGTTGATCCTCAAAAGGTGCCAAGCACCATACCAGGAAGACAGTACATTATACATGTAGAATAAAATAATAAGGAAATTAGAGATCAGCCAAGAATTTTAAAAACCATCAACTTAAATTCTATATCTGCAGTAGGTGAGCATGGGTGAAATGTGGTTATTTCACCCATACTCACAGTAGTAGTTGTCTCCAAAAACAAAGACCTCAAGACCCCGAAAACTCGACAAAAGCAACCCAAAACCCTAAACCTAAAGTTGGTTTTTAGGCCTAGAGCGTCACTCGGCCAATATATACATCCGACGAGAAATGAAGATGTCCGGCCACATGTGGAGCGTGGTTACTCGGCAGTAAATATGGTGGATCACCTAGCGTTCACTTTGAAACAAGTTGAAGGGAATGAAGGACTTGAACTTCGCTTGAGGTAACTCAAAAACCAACTTTAGGCCTAGTGTTAGCCAAATTGAGGATGTTACTTGCGAAAACGAAATTTGGCACGAAAATACTTTAGGAAATAAGTAACTGGAGTATTGAAAAAAATTTGAACTTTAAAGGAGGAAATTCTTGATAGTCCAGTGAACTTTCAACAAGGGATAATTAAAGATCTCTCTGTCAAATTATTATTAAAATATTGTTAACTTGTAAGCATCGTTACAAGCTTGGTGCATGCAAATTATAAACAAAATCTAACGACCATATTGTCTGTAAATAAACAAAACCGATTTTCAAGGCCTGTTTATATTTATTCATGTTTCCATAGCAACGGCATATATGTCAGGTTAACTATCAAAAAATCGAAGTTCGTGTTGTTAACTTGCATGCTACCATTTCTGGCGACCAAAGGATCAAGGGTTTTAGAGAAAAAGGTAAATGAAACATAGGTGTCAAAATCTGTGTTCAGCCACCTTAAAGCCCGCGCCACCAGCCATTTATCTAGTAACCAGGTTGCGCGCGGCCAGGAAACTATATGAAGCCGATGAAGCCACCTTAGTCAATGGCAATTTTGAGGCCATGCCGTGGAAATTTTTTATGAGGAGAGATCTTTGAAGTAACGTCGACAAAGAGCAAGGATGGCACAGTCAGTTAGTGCGCGGCCTTGATGCAGGAGGCCCCGGCTCTCACCTCCTTGATTCGACTTCTTTCCTTTCAGTGTAGCTATAGTACCTTTAAATACCTGTAAAACGGAGCACCGTCGACTTTAGGCGATTCAGTTAGAATACTGTTACAAGTTATCGACGTTAAATTTGATCGCTTTACTTTAACGTTTCAAATAAATAGCCGACATCGGTCACATAGCGCGTGCGCTTCTAGTGCCAGTTCCCAACCGCGAGTTTCAGTGGAAAAACATCTGAAAGCTCTAAGGAAAAGAAACAAACCAGTTATTTTTTTTCATCCGAACGGAACCATTTTATCATTATTCATAAGCTGTAGCATGGGATTGCCGCTTGCAGAAAAAAAAACAAAAAAAGCAGCCGCGAACAGCTGTTTCTAAAAAAACCCGCCTGGTATTTTATCTACACAATGCTGATGAGCTTTTAATGAGGCCTAGCAAGGCCAAAACAGCTGTCCATGGCTGCTAATTGACCGAGTGAAATGGTTGTGCGCATGCCTCATGTGTTGGCCACACCGGTTTGGTGTTAGCGTTGTCACCTTGTTTTTTTATTGTTTTTTACACAGAAAAAAAACGGAGAAAATATTTAAGAAATATGATCAAAATGAGGCTTAATGACGCCATGCCTTCGCTGAAAAATAGATTTTCTTTAAATCCATGCTACAGATTTTTCATTAGAGTATTTTTGCACTGTTGCCATAGTTTTCTGAGTACAAAAGGGTAACCTCCCCGATTTCTCATGCTATTTCTGTTTTGGTCACGTGACTCAATAAATATAGTCGTGATTCCAATGAGAGGAAGAAGTGTTCAATAGTACACACTTGACTAAAAAGGACAATCGTGGAGTTAAAGGGACGCGATAAATTACCATTTCAAGTCCCCC
>NC_090885.1:18644101-18649101 GCF_036669925.1 Montipora capricornis | reverse complement strand
ACGAGCCAGAAGTCCTCAGGGCACGTTTCTCTTGGGTTTTGGAATTTGAAGCTTGAAGTGCACTAAATATTTCGGGGAAAGACAATCTCTGAACGTATTTCACGATGTGAAGTTCTGCGAACCTTAACTCCTCCAGTGAAAGCTCGCCTTGTGGCAGTGCGTCGTTTGGCGGATAGCACTTTCTTCGGATGTACTCTCTAAGACGTAACAACCAGGCCACGCCCCTCTTAAGCTCGTACCAACACGAGTAACGCTGGATCATCAAGTTTAAATTACGTTCCTCAGAAACCATGGCTGTTCTATTGGTTTGACATTGAGTTTTAATCCCTGGATCCTGGTCAGGTATACTTGGTAAAGGACTTGAAGGAACTGGCCAAGACTCTTCTCGTTTCCAAAGGAATTCGGGACCCTTGAACCATCGATCCTGAAGAAGCAACTCTTCCGGAGTCAAACCTCTGCTGGCATCATCTGCAGGGTTCCTTGCTGACTCAACGAAATTGCACTGCGATGGTTTTGAACCATCGTGGATCACTGCCAGACGATTTGCGACAAACGTATGAAACCGCTTGTCCTCATTCTCGATGTATTGTAAAACAGCTGTAAAGTCCGACCAAAACACTAATCTTTCATTCTTTATCTCCAGTTCTTCTCTTAATGTTCGGTCCAGCTTCACGGCAACTACCGCTGCTGATAGCTCCAACCTGGGAATGGTCTTAGGCTTGACATGAGCTAAACGGGACATTCCAACGAGAAAACTGCAGTGGACTGCATTTCTTTCTTCATTGACAAATCTTGCATACAAGACTGCACCATACGCGATCTGTGACGCGTCTGCGAAGTGATGAAGCTCCGTGACGTCTGCGACGCCAAAGTCAGCTGGATTCAAACATCGCGCCAAAGAAATCTGGGACAACTTGGGTAACTCTGAAAGTCACTTTTTCCAGCGTACAGCTTCTTTTTCTTTAATCTCCTCATCCCAACTAAGCCCTTGCTTGCAAAGATCTTGAATTAGTTTCCTGGCCGAAAGAACAACTGGCGAAATAATACCGAGTGGATCACAAATGGAGCTGGTCACTGATAAAATCCCTCGACGTGTGAAGGGCTTATCCTTTGGCAGCAACTTAAAGATGAACATATCTGTCTCCATGCTCCACTGAACTCCGAGAGTTCTCTCGATGGGACGTTCTTCAGCCTTCAAATCAAGATCAAACATTGAAGGGGCTCTATCGGCGTTTGGAATGGTCTCTAGGACATCCTTAGAGTTACACGAGCACTTAGTCAATCGGAATCCGCCCTTTTGAAGCAGTTCGTAGAGCTGACTTCTTAAATCGATGGCAGCACAGGAGGATTGCACAGATTTCAGACAGTCATCAACGTAAAAGTTCTTCAGGACTGTATCGATCACCTGGTGGGAGAAATTTCCAATGTCTTCCTGATGCAGACGTTTGCACAACTCGGTGACAAGGTACTACCAAAAAGGTGGACTTCCATCCGGTATTCAATAGGCCTTGCAGATAAATCATCGTTTGGCCACCACAAAACTCTCAAGGCATCTGAATCCAGGGGGTCAACTTTCACTTGATGGAACATAGCTTCGATATCAGAGACCAGGGCGACTGGTTCTTGACGAAATCTTTAAAAAACACCGAACAAACTATTGGTCAAATCAGGGCCATGTAATAACTGATCGTTCAGAGAAGTACCCTTGAACCGTGCAGCACAGTCAAACACTACTCTTAACTTGTCTGGCTTGCGGGGATGGAAAACGGCATGGTGTGGTAGGTACCATAAGGGCTTGCCATTAGGGTAAAGTTCCTCCACAGGCACTTGCTTAGCATAACCTTTTGCGATGTAGTCGTTAACAGCTGTTTTATAGCGTGCGACGAACTCTGGATCTCGATGAAATCCCTTTTTTAGCAAAGACAATCGCTGCTCAACTGCGACTCGGTTATTTGGAAGGTAAGGAGGTTGCCGTCTCCATGGAAGGGCCACTTGATAACGTCCGGAGACCCTTCTGACAGAAGATTCCATGATTGCCAATGCTCTTTCGTCTTCAACGGACATGGTGACTTTAGAACTAGATATCGAATCAGCAAAATCAGTTTCCCAGAAGTTCTTAACTTGCAGCAGTAAGGTTTCGTCTCTGGAGTCGCTTTCATCATTCAAACGCACAAAGTTTACACAGAAACTGCTTTCTTCATTGACCTTCACAGTTGGTCCTATAAGGGTCCAACCTAACAACGAACGGATGGCAACCGGTTCTCCTCTATCGCCGCGCCTCTCTTCGAGCACCCAAAACGCTTTGGGGACGTTACACCCTATCAGCACTCTTACTTCCTTGCCGTCGATCTCTGGGAGTTCGATGCCGTTAAGGTGCGGCCATTTACTGACATCATCATCTCTTGGAATACTACACTCAGATATGTTGAGGCGATCGACGGTCCACGCCCTAGGTACTTCAAGGCTGGAATCTCCGTTGATCGAGCCAACGAGTAGCTTAACTTCTAGGCCAGATCTCTCGCTGTTCTTGCTTTCTTGGGTTGTTAACATGAAACTTCGTGGTTGCCCTGTGATCCCCAATTCATCAACCAACTGCCGGTCACAAAGGGTCACATCAGAGCCGTTATCCAACAGGGCGTACGTTTATACCACTTTACCAGGCTGATTACCACGTACCCTAACAGGAACAATTCTAAGACGGACTTTATCAGCTATATGGCCGGTATCATTCTGACCATTCACGCAGGCCCCAATGACATGACTCTGGCTGGACAATTCTGTTACAACACCCGAGGTGGAACTTTCACTATGGCTGAGCTCCTGATCGGCACGGCGACTATCTTGTGTCCCGTGACCAACTGGAAGAGGCTGAACTGGTGGATGGAGAACGGTGATATGCTTCTTTTCACAACCCTCGACGTAACAACCACTTCTCTGCGTGCATCCCTTGGCCATATGGCCTATTTTGAAACAGTTCTCACATAGCCTCGCATCGCGAACGATCCTAATACGATCACTGTACGATTTGTTCTTAAATTGTTCGCAGTTGCACAGCTGGTGCATACTATTGCAAACTAGATACCTTTTAAGCGAGGCGTTAATCCCGAATTTGTAAGACAGTCTTCGATCCACTTTCACACCTTCAACTTGTGCACTGGGAGAGACCGGTGCTCTGAACCCTCCTTGGGTGGCATAGGTAGTCATTTTTGCTCCGGGATTTGAAGATTTGTTTCTTGGATTGCCCTTTTCTTTGTCGTTAGTTAATGCACCTCCAAAAACTGGATTGTTGGCCACTCGCGCCTTGGTAGTGACAAACTGGGAAATGTGATGAGTTCTCGGTCGCTAACCGGTTTGCGGGATACTGTCTGCGATCTCAAGCCACTTCGTTCTCAGGTAAAGGGGGAGCCAGTCAACTATTCTTCTCAGATTATCGGCACTGTTAATCTCGTCCAAGTACCCGATTGATTCTAATGCGTTCTGGCAATCCCTTAGCTGATCTGCAAAGGACAATAGCCCCTTTTGGTCATAAAGCTTCACGGCTTGACCATGGGTTATTTGGTTTAGGTGGGCTACGGCAATCTTGAATGGATGCCCAAAACGATCTTGCAGCAGGGCACGTGCATTCTGGTATCCAAAAGCACGATCTATTGAAACACAGCTCTTGATAGCATTTCTAGCTGCTCCCGTACAGTACTGAAGAAGAAATGACAACTTCTCACTCTCATCGGACGCATTTTTCTCGATATTGCTCTTAAAGGAGCGAATAAAGTTTCAAAACTCAAGCGGATTTCCATCAAACTTGCTGAGTTCCGGTTTAGGTAAGGCAAACCCTTGCCTTACCGTTGACGCCACAGATTGAAACGTTTGCTGCTGGAGCTGTATCATTTGCTGTTGCTGCTGCAGTAACTGCTGAAACCTTGCCTCGGGTGGAGGAACCTCATTGCAAGATCCAGTTGATGGAGCCTCACAGCGATTCGGTACTCCCGTCCACACAGGAGCTGCCGGACTCAAAGTGACACTTGTACCCGGTAAAGGTGCAGACATTTTCTCTTCTTTGGCCGCTGCAATCAAGTAAACCGACTCATAAGCCCTTTCTGGCTCAACTAGTGACTTGTCCTCGGTAGCCTGGGAATGATTCACAATTTGTTCTACGCGATCTTCCTCCTGTAAGATATGGGCCCTTAGGGTGGCTCGCTCAACTTCATTCTCTGGTTCTAGGATCTCCTGCTCTCGCTGCACGGCATCCCTCTTCTGTTGCAGTTCTATCTTCTTCTTGAGTTGATTCAGCTTTAGTTTAGCGATGGCCCTTCCTGCCTTAGCTACTTTTATTTTTACAATCAAGCGTGAATCCATGCTAGAACCAGAGTCATAACTTTTATTCGAAGTCAACGAGAGTCCATGCTGGCTTACAGAATCATTCGGTAGAACATCAGAACACGTCTCCTCGTTCCGGACACTATTTAACCACTTCTTAACACGCTCACAAAACTCGTGCTTCCTGTGGAGTTCAGAGTCGAAACCAACAATTGCTACTAGCAGCTCTTCGGAATCATCTATGGCATCAATGTACATGATGTGTGCTTGCTCAAATTTAGTAAACGCTAACTCCAAAGCTCCAAGTTTCTCTTCGATAAGGTTGACATTTCTGCGACGCCTCAACAAAGGCTCGATATCCTGATAAATTCTGGTCAAATGACCCTTGTATGCGGAACGCGAATCTTACAAAGCACTCTTTCCTTTCGTCGGAACTTCCTGAGTTGGCATATTGCCACTTGCACAAACACCGTCAACCACCGAACTGGCATCCATCGCCTTCAAACGGGTTGAACGAACACAGTTTTTGAATGAATGAACGGTTGTAGATCCTTGTTGCTCACATTTAAACACCACTTTCTGAATACGCTATTTAATTCTTGCAACTGCGTGCGATTCAACTGAAAAAGATACGATAAACGATTACATAAATTATTCTAAAGGTAATGGACAGAAAAGCGCAACGG
>NC_090885.1:18599101-18619101 GCF_036669925.1 Montipora capricornis | reverse complement strand
ACAGCCGTCTTCGATGCTTCAGCAAACGTATGTTTTTTTGCTTTCACACGGGGAAGCGTTTAATTTAGAATAAGCCGACGAAACTTTCAGATGTTGCTCAATACACGGAGCAAGGCTCTTTCACATCAACAATCACCGCTGTTGGGGGGTACGCTTTCGAGGGGGATGAAACTAGACACATGTCTAGAATTCAGAAGCAACTACAACATGCAGGGCCACTTTTAACCATGGACCAAACGTTTGGCTCGGCAGTGGGAATGATTTGTATATTTAGCGGCTCGTCTGGCTCGTCTGGCTCGTCTGGCTCGACAGTGGATGTAAGAACGAGGAATAGGCCATTTCCGAGTTCATGTCTGCCTCATCATCAAAGAGAATCTAAGTGCGAAGTCTCTGTGATGGTAATTAGTTCTACTTTACATATGAATAAAAACTAATTTTCATCAGAATAACTTCGCACTTAGACTCGCTTTGAAGAGGAGGCAGACATGAACTCGGAAATGGTCTAATATTTGTATTGCGTTAAGTGTTGGGTTCATATATTTAGGGCCTGTTTATATGGTCTCGGTTACCCGAGACAGCCCTCCTCCCGAGACAACTTTACCGAGCGTCTATATTAGAATAGCGTGACCGAGACAAAGTTGACCCTACTTCATTATGCATATATTTTAAGACGCATCATGACAAGCTTTGCCCAGGAAAAAAATTCTCAGCAGGCGGCGTAAACTGATGCCAATGTGGGCAAGAGATAGGTGTTTGGTTGATGACGTGAAATTAATTACACTGGAAGATGGTTTAATAAACCAGACTCCTAGAATTCGCGAGGAACACGTTACTAAACGTGAACCAACTCCAGCCGACGCGCGCGAGACAACGTAAAAATCAAAGTCGTGAAAATTGCCCTGCGATTTATGTTGAACTTGCACTTAATCCTATGCGTAATTATTATTTTTTTGTCTCGGAGATATTAGCACGTATTTCAAATCTTAGACACCGACAAGCATTTGATCGCGTGGAGTTTATATATTTTGAGCAAGAGCCGATGCAACATAGATTACTACATTTCGGAACCAGCCTTCTTCAGGTACAATGTCAGTGGCTTCATAGCTCAATTGGTTAGTACTGGCGTTGCGAAGTCATTGGTTCAAACCCCGTTGAAGTCCAGAAATTACGCAATGTTCATAACTGCGAGGATCAGAGCTGGATCCTCAGAGCTTCCCGTAATGTCACAAGAGTTATGCAATTCTAAGTTTATTCACAGGCTCACATCAAGGCGTATTAAAGAAAATTGATGAAAGTCAAAAGGTTCTAAAAAATTTAAGAAAAAATATTATGATGTATGATTTCGTTTATTTTTATCGTCGCTTGACGTGAGAGTAACGCACCGTCACGCACCGCCTGAATTTGTTCCAGTACCGCGCGGGAGCTTGACTATTTTGTACTTCCCACCATGTTCGACCATGTTCGTGGTACAGCTGACGATAGCACGATCTGGACTGTGGATCCGAGTTAAGTTATAAGTTATTACTAATTAGGTAATATTCTACTTTGGAGGGACTTTCAAAGTTGAATAGCACGATGGCTTTGATATCTAAACCATTCGAAGCGAAGGCATGGAGGAAGTTGAGCGTCGGCATCCTTGGCTTCGTGTGACGTTTCGAGTCCGGCTCTCGAGGGTTGAAAGCGCATCACTTGACCCTCGAAAGCACTGGTATATCCTCAAGAAAGAAATCTGTGGGATCCATCCAACGGATTTCTCCAAAAACGAAATATTTAGGAGATTTCCTGACGCGACGAGTGCAGTAACGCGCGAACTTCGTGATCAGTCTTACCGCCAAATCGGCGTATGCTGCTACGTAGCTTCCACGTTCGGTTTGATTGCTAGTCACGGTCTTCGTTAGAGACCATTCCATCGTTTAGTCTGATTGATTCCCCACGTTTTATGTCAATTGTAAGCCTGCTGAACTCAGTTACTTCAGATTTGGAGCCCGATCGCCCGAACGACTTGCCTTTTGGCGGGAAAGCCAGCCTAAGCTCGGGGGAGCTCAGTTTATTACTCGCCAATCCCCGCCGATAGGACAGGGAGAATCGACTCTCTTGAGATGGAACTAAGGAATCTTCAAACTCGAATAATAGATCTTGAGCAGGGTTTTCTTTAAGGTTTTAAGTAGGCGGAGTTTTTTGCAAAGTAGACGGTTGTGGGTCCGGAGGACCCACACGATGGGCTTTAGCCCATCGCTTCTAGGGGGGTCTGGGGGCATGCTCACCAGGAAAATTTTTGAAAACTGAATGCCGGAAAATGCATTTCCTGGCATTTTGGGCCATGAAACTCAGACATTAGAGGGATGAATCAAGCTGCAATTATACTATGAAAACCATGTAAAGACGAAGCGACATTTCAATAATACAACCCTATAAACAAAAAGTTGAGTGATATTTTTTGTATCTTTTTGGTGGTTTTGCTGGAGCTAACGAGCCTGGCAAATATTGCCACTTGACAACTTGTAAACATGGCACATACTTTGATGGACTAGCCCAGCAAAGGCTTCTGATTGGTTGTTAAATAAAGAAGCTGATTGGAGGATACTAATTGGCCTATGGCGTAAAGGATGTTTCGATCCTGTTTCCATTGTGTAATTAGCGGGAAAATATGCTTGTGGAACTTGCTTGCAGCAATTTCGAAAATTGAAAATCACTCGAGCGGTTTAAGAGTGATGTATTTTTTTTTTCCGAAGAGTTTAGGAGTTCTGTAAAGCAGTGAGAGTTGATCAAGAGTGACGTTGGATAAAGATCCGTTGTCATGTTGAAGCGTAGAGATGCCCTCGAGAGGACGAGCACTTGCGCGGGCAAGTAGGATTTAACTCCGAGGAGCGTTACGTTCAAGTGTTTAAATAAAGTCTACGAGTCCTCAGCTTCTACGTTCGCTATAAATGATCAACTGAAAAGTTCGAAGTGAAAACGAAGGAGCGGTTAGTGAATGATCAGGGGCTAGTTTTGTTCCTCAGTCGAGCTGTGGTAAGAGATGCGTGAACGCAGGCTGAGCGTGTTGCTAGCAGAACATCATTTGTAAATTTCCTTCTGGATTGAGAACAAACCTTTTGAAAGTGTTTCTTTGTTTATAAGTTTTTTTATGATTGCGGCGTGATTAAAGGAGGTTTTGCGCGGACTAAAACGTCCTTGAGTGATTTTTCCTTCCGGTAAGATACAATCGGTGGCTGTTAAAAGATATCGAAATCCAATATGGCGGACAACAAATCATATTTTTCCTACTTACCCGCCACTGCAGCAAGATTTTTTCAAAACGAAAGTCTCAAGCATAACGTTTTTAAACTGCCCTTGAGTCAGAAGTCTTTTATGTGTTTTCAGAAAAGATAGGCACTGCAAATTTTTATTTGTATTGAGCCCAAGTAGTTTAGACCTCATAAACATCATCTCCTCCACATGTCTTGACTCTTCAAAAAATGAAAGTAGCCGGCGAAACCTGACAGAGAAGCCGGCGAACTTCGCCGGCTGCCGGCTCTTATATACAACCCTGTTGAGTCGAGCATGGAAACAAGGTTGACCGACATATTATTATTATTATTATTATTATTATTATTATTATTATTATTATTATTATTATTATTATTATTATTATTATTATTATTTGTGAAGTATAATTTAGCTTGTTATGTGGAGCCAAGCTAATAAGCAATAGAGCATTTGGATAATTTGTTTGTAAATTTTTACTTAACCCATTGACTCCTGGGAGTTTACTCTGTCTAATGCCAGACGATTTTCCGCTCATTTTGTACTTTGCAACCAGTTCTGTCTCTCTTGGGTAGTCAGTCCATTTAAACTGGAGTGTTTTTGTGTGAAGGCAGAGTCAATTTGTTTTAATTATTATATTTTTACTAATGGATTCTGTCTCTCTTGGGTAGTCAGTCCATTTTGGATTGTTGTTATCTGAAGGCAGAACTTCAACCCCCTTTCTTCCACCTCATACATAGCCCATACCTTGCCTTGGCTTGTGTGCCTAGATGCCCTGGAGGAAACCCAATAAGAAATTCAGCATAAGAAAGTGCTGTTTGTTCCTTTTGGGTAGAGGTCAGACTGAACTACATTTTAGTAATAAACAGAATACAGCCTTGCGCTGCTAGCTGGATACCAGACCTGAAGTACCAGTAAGTGTGTTTTTGCTCATATATTGTAAGACTCTAATAGATTGCTGTGTTTCTGTTTGCTGAATTGATCAGTTTCAATGTAATCTTTAACAGTATCTATAATAATATAATTATTATTATTGGAAAACAGAGTGCATTTTAAATAATTTCTTGTACGTGACAGTCTATTTTTGACTTTTCTGATCAAAAGGCGCAACCAGTCTGTTTTTAATCATAAATTTGTTATTTTACCCTTAATGGGTTTTTTCTCCCTTGGGTACTCAGTCCATTTTTTACTGTTGTTATCTGCAGGCAGAACCAATTTTTGTAATCATTATTATTTTGTGCTTAGCCTAAAGAGTTCTGTCTCTCTTGGGTAGTCAGTCTAGCTTGAACTGTTGTTATCTGAAGGCAGAACCAATTTTGTGATAATTATTATTTTCCACTTATGAGTTCTGTCTCTCTTGGGTAGTTAGTCCAGTTTGGACTGTTGTTATCTGAAGGCAGAACCAATTTTGTGATAATCATTATTTTGTGCTAATGAGTTCTATCTCTCTTGGGTAGTCAGTCCAGTTTGGACTGTTGTTATCTGAAGGCAGAACCAATTTTGTGATAATTATTATTTTGTACTTAATGAGTTCTGTCTCTCTTGGGTAGTCAGTCCAGTTTGGACTGTTGTTATCTGAAGGCAGAACCAATTTTGTGATAATTATTATTTTGTACTAATGAGTTCTGTCTCTCTTGGGTAGTCAGTCCAGTTTTGGACTGTTGTTATCTGAAGGCAGAACCAATTTTGTACTAATTATTATTTTGTACTTAATGAGTTCTGTCTCTCTTGGGTAGTCAGTCCAGTTTGGATTGTTGTTATCTGAAGGCAGAACCAATTTTGTACTAATGAGTTCTGTCTCTCTTGGGTAGTCAGTCCAGTTTGGATTGTTGTTATCTGAAGGTAGAACCAATTTTGTAATAATTATTATTTTGTACTTAATGAGTTCTATCTTTCTTGGGTAGTCAGACCAGTTTTGGACTGTTGTTATCTGAAGGCAAAACCAATTTTGTGATAATTATTATTTTGTACTAATGAGTTCTGTCTCTCTTGGGTAGTCAGTCCAGTTTTGGACTGTTGTTATCTGAAGGCAAAACCAATTTTGTGATAATTATTATTTTGTGCTAATGAGTTCTATCTCTCTTGGGTAGTCATTCCAGTTTGGACTGTTGTTATCTGAAGGCAGAACCAATTTTGTAATAATTATTATTTTGTACTTAATGAGTTCTATCTTTCTTGGGTAGTCAGACCAGTTTTGGACTGTTGTTATTTGAAGGCAAAACCAATTTTGTAATAATTATTATTTTGTACTTAATGAGTTCTATCTTTCTTGGGTAGTCAGACCAGTTTTGGACTGTTGTTATCTGAAGGCAAAACCAATTTTGTGATAATTATTATTTTGTACTAATGAGTTCTGTCTCTCTTGGGTAGTCAGTCCAGTTTTGGACTGTTGTTATCTGAAGGCAGAACCAATTTTGTACTAATTATTATTTTGTACTTAATGAGTTCTGTCTCTCTTGGGTAGTCAGTCCAGTTTGGATTGTTGTTATCTGAAGGCAGAACCAATTTTGTACTAATGAGTTCTGTCTCTCTTGGGTAGTCAGTCCAGTTTTGGACTGTTGTTATCTGAAGGCAAAACCAATTTTGTGATAATTATTATTTTGTGCTAATGAGTTCTATCTCTCTTGGGTAGTCATTCCAGTTTGGACTGTTGTTATCTGAAGGCAGAACCAATTTTGTACTAATGAGTTCTGTCTCTCTTGGGTAGTCAGTCCAGTTTGGATTGTTGTTATCTGAAGGCAGAACCAATTTTGTAATAATTATTATTTTGTACTTAATGAGTTCTATCTTTCTTGGGTAGTCAGACCAGTTTTGGACTGTTGTTATTTGAAGGCAAAACCAATTTTGTAATAATTATTATTTTGTAATTATTAAAGAGTTCTGTATCTCTTGGGTAGTCAGTCCAGTTTTGGACTGTTGTTATCTGAAGGCAAAACCAATTTTGTGATAATTATTATTTTGTACTAATGAGTTCTGTCTCTCTTGGGTAGTCAGTCCAGTTTTGGACTGTTGTTATCTGAAGGCAGAACCAATTTTGTAATAATTATTATTTTGTACTTAATGAGTTCTGTCTCTCTTGGGTAGTCAGTCCAGTTTGGATTGTTGTTATCTGAAGGCAGAACCAATTTTGTACTAATGAGTTCTGTCTCTCTTGGGTAGTCAGTCCAGTTTTGGACTGTTGTTATCTGAAGGCAAAACCAATTTTGTGATAATTATTATTTTGTGCTAATGAGTTCTATCTCTCTTGGGTAGTCATTCCAGTTTGGACTGTTGTTATCTGAAGGCAGAAACAATTTTGTACTAATGAGTTCTGTCTCTCTTGGGTAGTCAGTCCAGTTTGGATTGTTGTTATCTGAAGGCAGAACCAATTTTGTAATAATTATTATTTTGTACTTAATGAGTTCTATCTTTCTTGGGTAGTCAGACCAGTTTTGGACTGTTGTTATTTGAAGGCAAAACCAATTTTGTAATAATTATTATTTTGTAATTATTAAAGAGTTCTGTATCTCTTGGGTAGTCAGTCCAGTTCGGATTGTTGTTATCTGAAGGCAGAATTGTTATTTTGTGCTATAGAGTTCTGTTTCTCTTGGGTAGTCTGTCCAGTTTTGGACTGTTGTTACCTGCAGGTAGAACCAATTTTTGTAATCGCTATTATTTTGTACCAACTGGTAATTCTGTCTCTGTTGGGTACAGTACTCTGTCAATATTGTATGTACTTGTGTAACATGAAGAAAAATCAGTCAACATTAATATCATTAATTTTGTTTTCTTTGACACAGGGCCAATCGGCAAGTGATAGTATAGTCAAATCTCTTAAAGCTGGTGACGACTCTTGATTGTAAAAGAGGAGAGCCAACCTTTGAAAACAATAGCTGATAGCTACAGAAAAACAATGGAATACTTTCCCTTTTGTCAACATATTCCCCGCACATATTGTCCTCGACCAAGTCCCCACATGAGCAGCTTCAAAGATAAAAATCAAATACAGATGTAACTCACAAGTTTCATGCAAAATTGATGGTTAACGAAAACAAGGCATTTGAAAAATTAGACTTACAGTGCTGAACTAAATCACTCGCAACCAAAAAAAAAAAACAAAAAAAACCGTACAGTCGTATTGAGCAGAAGGTAGAATTATACCGTGATACATATAGTGAACCGTGTATCACATTTTGCTTTCTCTTTATCCATTTTCGTTGGAAAACTAGCTGTTATCCATTCCACTCTTGTCAATAAGAGAGTTAATGCCGCAAAAGGGTACGAATGCTTTCATTCAAATTTGCTATTGGTAACAAAATGTCTTTACCATTATGACGCCCTCACTTCAAATCCCACTAAGACCATCAGGTATGCAGTTCAACGCATACTGTATTTACTTGAGTTTGTACGGCAATTATCTTTTCACGAGTATGTATATGAGTTTCCGTTGTGAGAATTTCGTACGAGTTCCTCTTATCAGAATTTTAGTTTCTTGTGAATGCTCGTGATTTCGTTTGCAACTCCTCCTTTTAGATTTTCGGCCGTCTTGCGATAAATTTGGTTCTTTATCTTTCGTTACGCGATGATCGAGTAATTGTTTTTTTTTTTCACTCTCTGATACGCTAAGGTTGAGTGGATCAAATAGGAAAAAAAGATTAGGAGAGTTTAATTTGCGTTAAATGTTTCGCGCGAGGGGTGAGATGGATTAAATGTATCCACGCAAGTGACGCTGCCAAATACGCGTGTCCCTATCTGGAAAACGTTTTCATTATGTCAAGAAATACTTAATTAAATGGTTTCGTGTTCTCTCGGCGTGCGTTTTAGGTGCTGGTAAATGTGTAAAAAGTAATTACCGCGAATTCCAAAGCAACACCTCGGTTATCCGAAGGTGCCAACTTAGATCTTCAGTTACAGTTAATAATAAGCCATGGGTAGATTCAATCTACCCTTAGCCTAATTTGCATAAATTTTTTTCGTGGGCAAAGCTCGTCATGCAAAAAATGCGTATCATCATTTGCCTTTCTTTCTTTCTAGTTCGTTTTTCTTAAGTATAGTTGCGTTTTCACATTCAGCAAATGGACTGACAATCTTAACGCACCAATAAAATGTAGTTTAAATAAAAGGCTGTTTATGAATCAAGAGTTTCCGTTGACAGCGGTGAGAATTTTAGCGGGAAGAAAACTTTTAATTCGAAAGTAAATGCTAAAAACATGTATAAGCTCCCAAATTGTTACTTCTTTGATTTTTATTTTTTTTTTGCTGTCTCGTCTCGGGTTGTCGAGGCAAACCGTTTACATGCGAAAAAGTTGTCTCACCTACCAGGGTTACCCTACCTGCCGAGGCGAGACAACTCGCCTTCCCGAGTTGTCTCGCCCACCCGAGTTGTCTCGACCACCTCATGTAAACGGTTGATAGAATATTTTAAACAAATGAGTGGAAAAATATCTCGCCAAGGGTAAATCGGGGGGTGGGTTGTCTCGGGTACCCGAGACCATATAAACAGGCCCTTAGTGTCTCGTTTGGCTCGGCAGTTGATGAAAGAACGAGGAATGAGTTGTATGCACGTGAAGTATTGGGTTTATATATTTAGCGGCTCGTTTGGCTCGGCAGTGGATGAAAGAACGAGGAATAGTTTGTATGACGCCGTTTAGTCTTGGGTTCCTATATTTAGCGGCTCGTTTGGCTCGGTAGTGGATAAAGGAACGAAGAATAATTTGTATGACGTTAAGTGTTGTGTTAATGTATTTTGCGGCTCGTTTGGCTCGGCAGTGGATATATTCTTCACACGATCTCGAGAAAAGTGTAGTTTACCGAACCGTAAAATGAAAGCTAAAATTTTAAAAGAGTGCTTAGGCCTAATCACTGAAACGAGGCTTATAATGAATCGGTAAATCAGTGCTATATTGTTCACACGAGACTTAACGTCATACAAATTATTCGCCTTTCTTTCATCCACTACCGAGCCAAACGAGCCATCGCATTGACATAAAGAGCGTAAGAGCCAGTGAAAAAAATTATTTCTCGTTCTTACATGCACTGGCGAGCCAAACGAGCCGCTAAATATATGAACCCAACACGTAGCGCAAAACTGATTTTTCCCACTGCCGAGCCAAACGAGCCGTCTTGTTTGGTCCATGGTTAAAAGTGGCCCTGTATTCTGTAGTTTAGCCAATAAAACGTGGATGGGTTCCTCAAACTTGAAAACCTGACTGCACTATTGTCTGTTCGGGTCTGTTATTTTACCAAGGAAGACTTCAAGCGGGACGGCTAGTACTTAAACACAATATGCGGGAATGATGGAATGCCGGAACGGTGGGACGGTGGAATACTTAAACACGGAACGCCAGAATAATTAAAACGGAACGCTGGAATGCTTAAACACGGAGCAGTTGTGAAAATTTTGACAATTGGAACACATGATTTCTCCCCCCACAAGTGTTCGGGGCAAAAACGAAAGTGGAGATCGGAACTGCGTGTCCCTCAGAGTTTTTCAGTGCCTAGATGTTTTCGTTCCGAAGACTTTGGGAAAGTCGTGAAGAAGGAGTTACATCACTTCTCTGATGCGAGCACAAATGGCTATGGTCAATGCAGTTACTTTATTGTCGTAAAAAAGGTTTCTGTTATTCATCGTGGTGAAGTACAATAATAATAATGTTAGTCTCGTTTGTCTCACGATGTGGTCACTTGTGATGTAGATCGCGACGTTTCGACTGCATACTGCTAGCCTTATCGGCCGATGATGTCGACTGCTTACACGTCACCTTTTAAACAGGATGCTCTGCTGTGATTGGTAGGTTTTCAGCAGCTGTGATTGGTGCTTTTCGATCCTCGCTGTTTCGGCGTGTTGTTCCTTCGGCGGTCCGCTGTCGTACGGTTCTCCTGTTGTGCTCGCATCAGAGAAGTGATGTAACTCCTTCCTCACGACTTTCCTAAAGTCTTCGGAACGAAAACATCTAGGCACTGAAAAACTCTGAAGGACATGCAGTTCCTACCTCCACTTTCGTTTCTGCCCCGAACACTTGTCCCGAACACAATTGTCAAAATTTTCACAACTGTTCCGTGTTTAAGTATTCCAGCGTTCCTTTTTAATTATTCTGGCGTTCAGTGTTTAAGTATTTCACCGTTCTGGCATTCCGTGTTTAAGTACTAGCCAAGCAGGATCTTCCAGTAGCAAAGCAATAAGCGCGGGATAGCACTGCAAGCTCTCTTGCGCTTTGTAAAACTCCTGCATGTAACTGACATATAAAACCCTGTTTAACTACCACGAGGTAAATTTGTTCAGAGATGGAGCCAATATCAATACAATTTAGCCTCTGGATTAAGATTCAAGTCTACAAAGTATTGCTCTCCTCGCGTGTGTTTTGTTCTTTTCATCAAGTACATTTAGTCATCCGGAGAAATCCTTGACTATTGCTACGCCATAGCCTCGTTTGCATACACAAAAACAAAGATGGCGGATTTCAATTTAAATTTGCCCATATTTGAAGCGTTGTTGTTGGCTATTTAAACACATTTAGTCCAAATGAGTGGTCAAGTATAACAATACAGGTAAAGAAGTTTCGATTCAGAGAAAATTTTTCTAGACCGTACTTTCCCTTTAACACAAAACATTGCATCAGCAATTTCAAAACTTCAAGCGAACGAGTGGGAACATGGCGTTGTTGAATTAACCAATAACGAAATGTCTGTTCCCACGTGCCCGCAAAAGCATGTGTTTCTCAAATAAAAATGTAATTATAAAGTTTTCAACAGTAGGCAAAGGATTATGAACACAGAAAGAACACATGTGAGACATTTGCATGTTTTATTTGTAATTTTGTTCGTACATGTTCCGAAAAGGTTCTTCTAAGTTTTACGGGAAAAGTACATGATTGTACATAGTATGGTAGATTTTGTTTGCAGATGTTCAGCTTCTGTTATACAACCCTTTTGCTCCAAATACTTCACTAGTTATCACAAGATTGCATAGATATTTAAAAAAACTAAGGTCTGTTCAAGTCAGGCCATGTTAAGTAATGCACTTCTTTTGTAGGTATATTTATTAGTATTATACTAAAACACCGGATAGCGTTGAGCGCGCATGCTCATTGGCTATTCAAACTCCGGATATCCTTTGCTATTCACCTCTGACCAATTCGGGCGGAATTTAGGCTGGAAATGTTGTAATCTTTCCAGGAATAAATGAGTTAAAATTATCTTTTTGTGCTATATTATCTCCCTGTTTTAGTAAATACCGGTATACTAAAACGACTATTCACCTAGAGTCTCAGTGGCTAGTGGGAGATATTTACCTCGTCGCTTCGCCGCTGGCTAAACATCCACCACTAGCCACCTCCATTTCGGTGAATAGTTGTTAATTATAATACTTTTGCATAGATCCCCACCTTCCACCATATGCTCCACGCCCTTACAGCAGTCCTGAGTTTCAAAATGCCCCAGCCCAGTATCCCCCTCCTGGTCAAGATTTTGGTATCAAAAACCCTTCTGGTCCAGTGACTCAGGAACCACCAGTGCAAGGTGCTAACTTACCTCAGTTTAGTTACCCAACACAACCGCCACACCAGTACCCACCACACCCAGGCTACCAAGCACCAGTCAGCGCTCAGCCAGGTTACCAATATGCTAGTGCTCCAATCACAACTCAGCATAACATCGTCACAGTCGTGGTAAGTTACCAAACATCAAGTGAAGCTATGATCCTCGCAGTCATGAACGCAATTTTTGCAATTGGGTAAAGAAGCCTAAAAAGTTCAGGACTTCAACGGGTTTTGAACCAGTGACCTCGCGATACCGGTGCGACGCTCTAACCAACTGAGCTATGAAGCAACTGATGTTGGGAACTGGTCATTTGTGTGTTCTAATGTTCCCGTGAGGAATGAATCAACGATGAAATGATATATGAAATGGATCATATACATGTATGAACTGCGGATGTGAAATCAAGAGAAGCTATGATCCTCGCAGTTATGAATGCAATTTTGCAATTGCGTAAAGAAGCCTTGATTTCATATCTGCAGTTCATATATGATCCATTTCATATATGATTTCTTCGTTGATTCATTTCTCACGGGAACATTATAACCCAAAAATGACCAGCTCCCAACGTGAGTGGCTTCATAGCTCAGTTGGTTAGAGCGTTGGTTCAAACCCCGTTGAAGTCCTGAATTTTTCAGGCTTCTTTACGCAATTGCAAAAATTGCGTTCATAACTGTGAGGATCATAGCTTCACTTGATTTCATATCCGCAGTTCGTATATGATCCATTTCATATATCATTTCATAGTTACCAAACAATTTATAATTCCTCTAGGTTTACAATGTACATGTATAATAAATTTTCATTTTCAGCTTTTCAGTCCTGAGAGCGAGACTTAAGACTTGACTCTGTATAACGCCAGACAATTTTACTTGGGGTGGCTTCAGAGATTATTGATTAACATTGAAAATTCATTCAGAATAGAAAGGAAACCAAGTGGAGCAGTGTTTCCTCAAAATGACCTAAAACCATTCAAGTTAAAGTAAGGATTCATGAATGGTGATTACAACTCAACACTGTGCAGGGATGTACGAAACCAGCATGGAAGCAAAACTATTCTAATGATAATCCGAAAATAGTGACCCCAAAACTTTCTGACAATCATCCAAGTCTTGTGCTGAGCACGAGCCCACCCACTCGCTCATGAAATCTGGCGAAGATGCAGGACGACAGGTAAACCATGCGCAAGAAAGTGGTCGGCAAGGTTAGTGTCGCTGCGTGCCTGGCGGCTTGCAGCAAGTACAAAATCTTGCAGACATGCAGCCTTTAAAAATTGAGTTCCCTAGTTTTGAGCACAGTTATTTCCTGCCTTTAACCAACATTACTCACTTTGACTCCACAGCAGCAGGGTGGACCAGATGTCATTGTTACTCCACAGGTTGCACCACCTGCCTACTCTGCGTTGTCCTGGTTTGCCTGTTTGTTTTGCTTCTGGCCAATAGGAATTTGTGCTATATTGAAGTCAAATCAGGTGTGTTTCACATTTCATGAAACAGGGCATTTCTTTTTTAGTATTGCTGTCCAAATATTGAGACTTTGGTTTGTTTCATACCTAGACTAGAGATGCAATCTTACGAGGAGATCTCGCGACTGCCAAGCTATTGAGTATCGAGACGAGGATTATAGCCAAAATCGCAATAGTGTTTGGGGTTATTATGATTGTTGTCTCTATGATTCTCCGTTTTGCATTTTATTCTTCTCGGTAATTTTGAATTAGAGTCCAATGGAATAATGCTAAGTATAGAAAATCAGGTTTAACTAACTTGCCTTTAGATTCTTGTGGGTACCATTTGACTAGTATGTATTACAAAAGCTGGTGTCTTGTTGACCATCAATTAAAGTGCTACTATAATAAAAAAAAAATTAACTTCCTTTTTTCCTTCACACCTGACTGGCAAAATTTTGTGCTTCGAATTTTATCCAAAGGCTGTTTGCTTTGAGTGCAAGTTTTTGATTTCACGGCCGCCATTACTCATGTTCAAGACCAACCGATTGGACCTCAGAGGGTTGGATTGATGATAAGATGACATCAAACACTCACCAGGTTAAAACTGCAGCATGTAAACGCAGATTATTATACATGCAAAACACGAGTTTGAAAGTCTGAAAGCTCGAAACTCCCATGCTGCAAAATAATTAATTTTACGCGCGTGCACACCAATTGCAATTTTAAACTAGCGAGTCTTTGACGTCATCTTATCCTCAATCCAGCTCTCTCAAGATTTTGAATTAGTAATGTGGACCATTAATAACGAGAATTTCACTCAAAAATAAACAGGTGTCTTTTTTAAATGAAGGCTTAAAACGTCTGTCACTTTGTGTTCAGTTTACATAGATAGTTTTGATTTTTGGTCACAGTAGCACTTTAAGTTACCTTTAAGTTAGTACTTTAACCCACTGACTGCTAGCAGCTAGTCTTAATAGATTTTAAAGTGTACTCGTCAATGTGTTAACAACATTCCACTCGAAAACGTTTCTAATCAGTAGTGATGACATTTTGCACTTGATTATTTCAATGTCTCTAGATAATTTTGTTGAAATCAGCATCACAAAATATCTTCCATAGCAGTTTTGTGGAACATTTTTAACCTTAGGAATCTCTGCTGGTGTTACCAGCACGATATATCATTAGATAATAATTTAGTTGATGTGTGTGATTCCAGAATGAATGCAAGTGCAATGCATTCTTGTTTACTTGATTAATGCTCCTGCATTTTTTCCCATTTAGTTGTGCTGCAGCAGTGCAGTTATGGTAGAATAAACAAATGCATCTCTCTTGACTGGAACATACTGTACTTGTTTTTTAAGGAATTACTTATTATACTATTAATAGCTTTTTGTTTAAGAATGCTTCGATCAAGCATCCTGTGGAATGCAAAATACATGTTACGATGCAAGCTGTTACATCAGCAAATTGCAATAATATTCTGAAAAGTTCTGATAACGTCAGGCTGTTTTTGCTGGCTTGCATGCCCTCAGACACCACTCTCAAGAAGTCATTTTGCTTGCAGCTGGGGTGGCATCTGCATTCAAGTATAACTGCAAGTCAGACATGGTTTGTGTAATTGATTGTACATATAACTGACAAAGTTAAACTGCAAGACCCTATGTTTTGACCCTTTGTGCTGGTGTCTTCATCAGGGGTGATAAAAGCTGCTGCCACAAGACTCCTTTGGATACTCACTTCCAAATATTCTTTCCTTTTAATGAGATGTAAAAATAATATCTTCAAGGCTGCCATAGGTGCAATGCATTAAATGCATTGCAAGCCTGCTAATGTTCACTTCACATAAACTTGCACTAACCCTTTCCCTTTTTAAGAGTGATACTTTTATGATCAGAGTTTACTCTGTCAAACACCAGGCAACTTTACTCTGACATCAATCAGGCCTCTTCAGGGGGTTAAAGATAACATCGGATCTCAGTCCCCTCCGATGAAAACTCACAGTACTTTAATTAGTACTGAATAGGCAACCACATTTACAAAGATTTACTGTGCACTCAAGAACGAACTAAAAAAATGTTACAGTAGAAACGTTTGATTTTGTTAGAAAATTAATGTTAAATTAGTCATACACGTTATAATGTAGGTTGATAACGTGCAGATATAAACTAGCAGGAAAGATTATTTTCATGGGAAAACATGCTTAGATGTATGAGTTCCAAGCATATCTAAAAAAAGAAAGTCAGTACATTCTTTAATAGTAGCCACTTGTCTCTTGAAAACCAAATAACAATATCACAGAAAATGGAATGTATTATCTATGGGGTTAAAATACACAATGACACTAACATTTTGAGCCCAAAGTTACTTAAAACTGTATCATCCGTATGGTGGATGTCTTAAGGTTTTTTTTTTTTACAAAAGCACAACTGATGTTTTGAAGCAATCATAACTAAGAAGAGAGAGAAGTCAAGAAAGTTAGCATCAGCGTTCTGTATTTACCTCAACTTATAGAGGAACCTGGCAAAATTAATGTCTGCCTTGTGTTAAGACACAGCTTACTAGATGTTCAGTGTTTTTATTTCACACAACTCTTCCTACGTTTGACAATCAAAGTTGATAACAGTCCTGTAAGTTGGCAAAATTCAGTAGTAAAACTACTGTCACAATACAGATCAACAACTGCAATAGCTTGTACATACTGATCTCGTGTGTATAAGTGAATATGGAACAAGAAATTGTTTTCTGTTCCAATCCTAATTTCTTTGTCATGTACAGTCATGTCCTTGAGGGAAAGCCTAAAAACAAAAGGACGATTCTCTAGCCGGACTTTGTTCCCTTTGAAGAAAGCTTTCCTGCTAAGGCTGCCATAATTTAAGCTGCCCATCTTCACTATATGTGGAAATCAAATTGTTGTGTGGATGATGTTCTACCCCAATCACATCCTTGTCATGTACCTATGGAAGAA
Organism: Montipora capricornis; assembly: GCF_036669925.1. NCBI lineage: Eukaryota > Metazoa > Cnidaria > Anthozoa > Scleractinia > Acroporidae > Montipora > Montipora capricornis. The sequence continues at coordinate 18,602,929 of NC_090885.1, read as the reverse complement.
AAAATGTGCAACAGAGCAAAAAAACATTATGGCACAGCCACACAAAGTGCACTAAAATAAATAGAAGATATTACATGGCTAGCTGCGTGATGATATCAGTTTTATCTTTGGAGTGCCCATAGTATCTCTCATGAGTGAGCGCAGTGAACGAGTGCAAGATGCTAACAGCACGAGAAGATGAACATTAATTCGCATCCCTGTATGGCCACGTTATGTTCTGTTTATATATTGATACTGATGAAATGTCCGGATTTAAAAGAACTTGTTTTATTCATTTCCAAAACGGCGAAAAAGTCTACCGCTAAAACACTCTTACAGGGCTCAAAATTGCCACTTAATTTTGTTCCCTTGCGACTAAAATATCTGGAGAAGTCGCAAATTTGGGACTTGTTTTCACCTTCGCTCTTTTGAAACAAAAGGGTTAGCAGTTGCCACTTTGCTAAAATAAATAAAGACCTGACATAATTAGTTTGTTTCTCGCCGTGAATTTTCTTAAATTTACATACTTTGTCGCAAAATTGCGACTGGATTTTTTCGTTAATTTCGAGCCCTGTGACATGTTGAGTAACATAAAACTAATCATGAGAATTGTCATGTAGTAGAGAAAAATTGTATGTCAGGACAAAAGTATCCTACCAGGAAGGGGAAGCTCACTTTTTATTGGTTAATTGTTTTACCATGACGACACCTATATCCTCACGTGTGAAAGATAAAAGTAATATTTTCACTGCACACGGTGAAGAATATGATTTTTAGGCAAAGGAAAATCTTAGTACCCGGTATTTCATCAGTCGCTACATGTATGATAATAACATGGTGTACTTGTTGTATATTGTCATTTATTAAATTTTCAACCTCCGATAGTGCATTTTGCGTGCTCTGATTGGTTCACTCAATCTCGGTTATCAGCTCATATACCTTAGTTTGACCTTATATGGTAAATGATTGCGCTAAGCGTTGTTAAGCTAAAAACGTTTTCGCTAGAAAGAGAAATTTCGCTCTAAATAGAGCCAAAAATGAAAAAAAATTGTTTTGTACAAACGTTGGATCAATTCCGACGTTTAGAAGTACGCAAAAAGGCAAGAAATGTTTTTGCGATGAGCCTACGTCTGTCTGACCACAAGCCTATTACACAACATCGCATCTTCATCAAGTTTTTTCGATTTCGCTTGCATTTCGTATTTCCAAGTTTTTGGAGTTTAAGGAATTTAATAAAACAATCATTCCATTCGCGCTTGTTTGATATGAGACTGGTTATAGCCAACTCGGCGCAACGCGCCTCATTGGCTATTTACCATCTCACATCCAACGCGCGCTCATGGAATAATTGTTAAATAACGATGCATAACAGATTTTTGGTGCCCACTGAAATAAGAAGAAAAGAACATGTATGCTCTAGTACCCAACTTCAATGAGCTTCTGATAAGTCAATCCATAACTTAATCACCAAGCATTGAACAACATTAATTTGGCCAAAATTACAGTAGTATTGTACGTAAGGTTTTCCTATGACAAACTGTTTACTCTCAATACCTACAACACCTTGTGTGAACTTTCTCAATGGGTTTTTCCAACATAAGTTTTTTTCCAACAGCCTTTCTCAACATCTTCAACAGACCAGCAAGAAAAAAAGAATAATGCCAATGGGTTGTCCAACGGTTTTTCCAACTGTTGTGCAATGGGGACCCAATCACAAAACACACGCATGTAATACTAGTTGCTTCGGAAGTTTTTGTGTGGTTCTCTTTCATAGCACTTGGACATCATTGTACAAGTATTACAGCTCCAGTGCTGCTTAAACAATGTTAATCTCAAGACAACTATTTTGTCTGACAGAGACACTGTGTACTTAAATGTGCAAAAAGTTCTACATTGTAACTTCTTGGCACTTACCTGTGATCCCTCCTTTTCATAAGGAAATAATGCACAAGTAAGGAAAAGACATTCTACACTTACCTGCAGTGACTGTTCCAGTTTACCAGTCATGGCACTGAAACAATACATGACCATATCCTCTCCGACACAATAAACCCACTCCCCCTGGAAGAAAGGGTAGAGCACACAAAGTCACCACCATCTCTTTTACCACTAGTGAAGCTACGAACAATCTTTATAAATAGTGACACGTGGGACAGCTTTAGTAAATAATTGTTAATTTAACAAAAGTTAAATAATAATAATAATAATATTATTATTATTCAGTGAAGGATGCAAGTTTCAATGCAAAATGTTGAATGCTAGCAGGACTTCAAACGCTATGTTTAACGAGTTGGTTGGTCTCTGATGAGGCTCTTGGCAGGGACAAAACATAGTACTGTACGTATGTCATGAGGCTAGTCACGAAATAAATATTATTAATTTGGATGGGTAAAAATGCCCACCTCCAGGAATTCACAGATACAGTACTGGCTTCTATATCAGTTGAGCTGCGCCGCGCGCTTTAAAAATTAATGTGTTTTGTTAACAGCCAAGGTAAACTTGGGAAAGGGGCCGGGGGAGAGATGAGAAAAGACATTTTCCCTCCTTTCCAAATCCTTCTTCAGCTGCTTCTCTCGATTACATGCCAGACCACAATCGAGTCAAAAGTGCGTGGCTCAAACAGCATTCTAGAAGGGACTGCTAACAGTTTACATGTAGGCAAGCGATCAAGGCTATCGACGCAGAAAAGATGTCTTCTTGTAAGGCTAAAGATGGGTTTTACTGTTAAGCCAGCTTATAGCCCCGGGGGCTAAACGATTAAACGTACCGTTTGTCATCCAGCAGCGTGGTTTTCATGATCGGCTATCACACAAAATTATCGGAACAAGTGAGCCGCAATGAGGGTTTGTGTAAAATCTGGAACTCGGAACCTGGAACCCGTTTTTTCCCTTACTGACCCTAGCCTCGGAAGTGCCTTTGTCAGTTTTCATTTACGTCACAGTTGCCGGCAAAAACAAAAGAAACCGTGAACGAAAAACCAAAATTAATTAACAAGTAAATAACAAGTAACTTCGAACGCTTGCCGACGACTCTTCGATTAACGATCAACATTCCATTGGGTGAGAAGCAGAACCCGAAGTGCGCAAAGATGCCAGGTCTTACCATGTAGAAACGGGAAACAGAAGGTGAGCGAAACAAACATCATTTCCTAGTGTTTTCCCTGATTAGTAACAAGTCATATTCTAGAAAAGGGGTTTTAGGCCTAGGGTTAGACAAATGGAATGTTTAATTTTGGGTTACTTTCGGAAAAGTAAAACAATGACCTTCAAGTGACCCGTCAAACTGAAAGTGACTTTTGTTTTAGACCCGGCCCAATCTCGGTCTTAAATTTCTGGGACACTTGATGCCACACATAAGTTCACCTCCCCATTCCTTCCTTTCGAAGTTGTAGGGAAAAAAAACTATTGACTTTTCTCATGAATGCCTAAAGTTATAGCGCAATCAACATTGAAAAGGGGGGACGGGGTTGCATTTTGGGTTGGTGTCACCATCTCTTTGGCTGGAATTGTAGCTAGGCAACTAGACGTCATAATCAAGCATTACTTGATTACTCGAGGTGCAAATGCTTGGAACCAACAGTCAAAATCAAATACGTGAGATAAGGGATCTTGCAGGCTTTAAACGTGCGATATCCTAGGACACATTTTAAATCGCTAGGGCACATTTTTTTACATGGCTTGTTCGTATTATTACATAGTAAATTATGTTGGTTACTAATTATTACTATTGTTTAAATTTCTTTGACATTAAATAATATTTAGCGCTAAGTTATACCTAGTTTATTAGTCGTTTTAACATTTATATCTTGTAATTCTTGTAATTTTTTTGGCATTTATATTTTGTAATTCT
>NC_090885.1:18594101-18596601 GCF_036669925.1 Montipora capricornis | reverse complement strand
CCGTTCCGAACGGAAAAAGAGGACTACCTCTGGAGGTTGTCCACAATTTCCGAAAAGATTTTCCGGAAAATTGCCTTTCCATTTGACCTCAAACCGAAATTTCCATATTTTTTGGCTAAATGGTACGCACCCCTGTATTACTTGCAGGCGCATGCTCTGAACAAGCCAATCAGATTGCAAAAAATAGAACAAAGGACACTTTTGTCTGATTGGCTGTTGAAAATTGTAGCATCCAGTTTCCAAACCGCGCGCTTTGATTTAAACAAAGATGGCGTTCGAAGCGATGGTTTCAACTTGCAATTGTGCTTCTTCCATCGTTCGTTTTATACCTTGAAGGCGGTCTCTTAAACCTCAACTGGCGCGATTTTTTTCTTTATTCGCGCTTTTTGTAAGCAATCCTTTTAGTTTGCTGGGGGAAGCAACGCCCTTTTAGAGTAAGCTCAATATTACAAGTTCACAGCTTTTATTTCTCCATGTAAGTGGACGTATGGCAGCAAATGCGCCAAGTGTGAAAACCCGATCAAAGTCCTTCGATGGGAAGAGTGTGCTATCTGCAGAAAATGTTACAACGAGGTTAAGAGAAATCCTCGATCTCGAAGGCTTCGATTCAATCTAAGTAGAATTCGAATGCTCGTACAGCGAATCATGATCAATGGAAGGAGCTCGAGGTACTGTGTTGAGTCATCGTTTAGAATTATCAGATGTTTTGAATTCTCTTAAAGAACATCTGTTTTCAATTTTATCGCGACAGATATGTCGGGCGGAATTCCGTTTAACTGTGAGACGAAAGGTGAATTCTTGCTTAGTTCACTGCGTTTATTTGACTTGCATATGCGAACACTCTCAAGGCATGTACATACTAACTTAAACATTTAACGTTCTTTCATTCAATGAAACCGAAATAATATTCATAATTACATAGTAATCATAAGGGTAGACTTGATTTTTAAAAAATTGCTAAAAGGGATCAATTAGTACATAAGAACTTATTACTTTATTGGATAATAGGGAAGATATCTGTTTATGAACACTGCTTTTGTTATTGAAATGTGCCAACCACAAGAACAAAAGATCCTTTGTTTCGACAGCCAGCGAGACTCTGCTTGGCACATTAATGACAATAGGTGACGTAAATTATATCTTTCCCTATTTTATCTTTGATTAATTGTGATTCCTTCAAGTCTTATTTATGCTACCAGCAAATTATTATTGAAAAGTAATGATAATGTTTTCAAGAAATCTATACATAAATTAGTAAAAGTAAAGAATGATGCGGTGGTTACCGCCATAGGGGTTCAGGTTGTACTGGAATGAAGTTTTGTGAATTGGTTCTAATTGCAGAGGTAAAAATTGTGCTTGACCCTCTTTTGATTTAATTTATGCAAATTTTAAAATGTGAATTTTAATGTGTGATGTCTGGAAATATATAAACCAGGGCAGAGGGCTTGTCTTCTGTGTAATTCTTAAATTAAGAAGGGCAGTGTCATTTCAAATTCAAGGCGAAGCAGATTTTTGTTGATATGACACTTACAGGATATTATGCTCATTCATATTCACTGCAGAGAATATAATGTAAATTTATCTTAATCTGGAGGAAATGCTCTGAATCTACAGCCGCTGATATTAAATGCTTTTGGTACATCAATTATTCAGGATTTAAAGTAAATACATCAGTAATATTACTGTATCAGTTAGTGAACCAGTATTAAACAACTATTTTTTTAAAAATTTCTTCATTTAGCTATCATATCAATAATGTCCCTATATTGAAACTTGGTTTAAACATTGTCAATGAATTAATTGGTATACATTAATTTTGCATGATGGAACATTACGCACCATTGTTTGTTTATTACATTTATACTTTATTTTATTCTTGGTGTAGGGCAACTTGTAGTATAAACTGCAAAAAGCATGGAAATATCAAAGAGAAAGTACACCACAATATGGCTGTTTAGAGGGGACAAAATATTAAATTGACCCATTTTGGTGTCATTCCTTGCACATAAAAAGTCACTTGTACTGTAAAACTCAAGATTGTGCACAAAAAGATGAAATAAATACATGTATTGTATTTTTATTATTTATTAAGAACTTTTTTATCTTTCTAACATCATTGAGCAATGCACACTAAAGAAATAAATAGTCGTAGCTGGCTAAATGAATGGATAAAATATAAACTGGATGCCCCAAAGCACTAGCCCATGGGATTGAAATTTTAAAATATACATTCTATACAAATATGTTTATTTACTTATCATGTAAATCTTACCGCACAGTTTGTAAAATCATAATTTTCAATCAAGTAAGAAAGTTATAACTTCAAAATTGGAGAACAGAGTTGTCAGTGATAAATGAAATGAGTGTATATTTGAATTGTGGGTTTTAGACAAAAGAGAGAAGTGATCCTGACACTTACCTGGACAATTAAGCAAATTATTGTTGTTTACAGACACCTAAAGAATTCAGGTGGTTCAATGAGATCTACCACTTGAGCTAC
>NC_090885.1:18571601-18574101 GCF_036669925.1 Montipora capricornis | reverse complement strand
TCTTGCATACGAGACTGCACCATACGCGATCTGTGACGCGTCTGCGAAGTGACGAAGCTCCCTGACGTCTGTGACACCAAAGTCAGCTGGATTCAAACATCGCGCCAAAGAAATCTGGGACAACTTGGGTAACTCTGAAAGTCACTTTTTCCAGCGTACAGCTTCTTCTTCTTTAATCTCCTCATCCCAACTAAGCCCTTGCTTGCAAAGATCTTGAATTAGTTTCTTGGCCGAAAGAACAACTGGCGAAATGATACCGAGGGAATCATAAATGGAGCTGGTCACTGATAAAATCCCTCGACGTGTGTAGGGCTTATCCTTTGGCAGCAACTTAAGATGAACATATCTGTCTCCATGCTCCACTGAACTCCGAGAGTTCTCTCGATGGGAAGTTCTTCAGCCTTCAAATCAAGATCAAACATTGAAGGGGCTCTATCGGCGTTTGGAATGGTCTCTAGGACATCCTTAGAGTTACACGACCACTTAGTCAATCGGAATCCGCCCTTTTGAAGCAGTTCGTAGAGCTGACTTCTTAAATCGATGGCAGCACAGGAGGATTGCACAGATTTCAGACAGTCATCAACGTAAAAGTTCTTCAGGACTGTATCGATCACCTGGTGGGAGAAATTTCCAATATTGTCTTGAGCAGTCTTCCTGATGCATAAGTTTGCACAACTCGGTGACGAGGTACTACCAAAAAGGTGGACTTCCATCCGGTATTCAATAGGCTGTGCAGATAAATCATCGTTTGGCCACCACAAAAATCTCAAGGCATCTGAATCCAGGGGGTCAACTTCACTTGATGGAACATAGCTTCGATATCAGGGACCACGGCGACTGGTTCTTGACGAAATCTTTGAATAACACCGAACAACCTATTGGTCAAATCAGGGCCATGTAATAACTGATCGTTCAGAGAAGTACCCTTGAACCGTGCAGCACAGTCAAACACTACTCTTAACTTGTCTGGCTTGCCGGGATGGAAAACGGCATGGTGTGGTAGGTACCATAAGGGCTTGCCGTTATGGTAAAGTTCCTCCACAGGCACTTGCTTAGCATAACCTTTTGCGATGTAGTCGTTAACAGCTGCTTTATAGCGTGCGAAGAACTCTGGATCTCGATGAAATCTCTTTTTTAGCAAAGACAATCGCTGCTCAACTGCGACTCGGTTATTTGGAAGGTAAGGAGGTTGCCGTCTCCATGGAAGGGCCACTTGATAACGTCCGGACACCCTTCTGACAGAAGATTCCACGATTGCCAATGCTCTTTCGTCTTCAACGGACATGGCGACTTTGGAACTAGATATCGAATCAGCAAAATCAGTTTCCCAGAAGTTCTTAACTTGCAGCAGTAAGGTTTCGTCTCTGGAGTCGCTTTCATCATTCAAACGCACAAAGTTTACACAGAAACTGCTTTCTTCATTGACCTTCACAGTTGGTCCTATAAGGGTCCAACCTAACAACGAACAGATGGCAACCGGTTCTCCTCCACCGCCGCGCCTCTCTTCGAGCACCCAAAACGCTTCGGAGACGTTACACCCTATCAGCCCTCTACACTATGATATGTTGAGATATATTGAGATATATTGAGATATGTTGAGGCGATCGACGGTCCACGCCCTAGGTACTTCAAGGCTGGAATCTCCGTTGATTGTTGATTGAGCCAACGAGTAGCTTAACTTCTAGGCCAGATCTCTCGCTGTTCTTGCTTTCTTGGGTTAATAACATGACACTTCTTGGTTGCCCTGTGATCCCCAATTCATCAACCAATTTCCTGTCACAAGGGGTTACATCAGAGCCGTTATCCAACAGGGCGTACGTTTTTTTTCCACCACTTTACCGGGCTGATTACCACGTACCCTAACAGGAACAATTCTTAGACGGACTTTATCAGCTATATGGCCGGTACCATCCTGACCATTCACGCAGGCCCCAACGACATGACTCTGGCTGGACAATTCTGTTACAACACCCGAGGTGGAACTTTCACTATGGCTGAGCTCCTGATCGGCACGGCGACAATCTTGTGTCCCGTGACCAACTGGAAGAGGCTGAACTGGTGGATGGAGAACGGTCATATGCTTCTTTCCACAACCCTCGACGTAACAACCACTTCTCTGCATGCATCCCTTGGCCATATGGCCTATTTTGAAACAGTTCTCACATAGCCTCGCATCGCGAACGATACTGCCGGACTCAAAGTGACACTTGTACCCGGTAAAGGTGCAGACATTTTCTCTTCTTTGGCCGCTGCAATCAAGTAAAGCGACTCATAAGCCCTTTCTGGCTCAACTAGTGACTTGTCCTCAGTAGCCTGGGAATGATCCACAATTTGTTCTACGCCATCTTCCTCCTCTAAGATATGGGCCCTTAGGGTGGCTCGCTCAACTTTATTCTCTGCTTCTACGATCTCCTGCTCTCGCTACACGGCATCCCTCTTCTGTTGCAGTTCTATCTTCTTCTTGAGTTCATTCAGCTTTAGTTTAGCGATGGCCCTTTCT
>NC_090885.1:18551601-18564101 GCF_036669925.1 Montipora capricornis | reverse complement strand
GAGGGGTGCAAAAACTAAACACTAAACAATTCAAACCATGACTTAGACTTGAAATGATAGAAATTGCGGCAAGATTTCCGCACAGGTCCCTACTTTATTATACACACGCTTCTATGTTTCAAGAAATCATTTTACTGACGATAACAATGGACGTGCTTTGGGACTGTGGCGCTTTGTTTTTCTTCTTAGAGGTTTTTTTCGGAAGTCTATGTGGACTTTAAAAAACCGGTTGAATTTATGAGTGAAATACGGAAAACAGAACATTTTCCCTGCAATTTTGGCACTTTTCCTGCAGTTTTAGCCATTTTTTCCAATTTTACAATAAGCGAAAGAAGTGGACTTTCAAGCAATCGTTGTAATAGGGTTCAGATTCTCATACATAACAAACAGACCAAATAAAAGTACTGTAACAGTTATCAAAAATTTAATGGCTACCTACTCTTTTTTTTGTTGAGGTTGTTCTTTCTTTCTGTTTGCGAATTCGCCGAGACACTGTAAAGTGTGAAGTGTATGTTTTCTTCCTTTCTTTTATGAGGCACCGTCGGCCATTTCAGGATCACAAATGGTGAATTTAGTGGACTTTTGCGATTTATCGCTCTTTGTAGAGATCGGCACTATATATATGCTCAATGATGCGTCCAAGTAAATAACTGTGGTAGAAATCCATGGATATTCCTGTAAGAGGCATACTTCATTTCACTTGCCACCAATTGTCTTTTCAATGACCTGCTGTGGGCTCTTTTTGTCTGGAGCAACAAAGTCTAAGCGATGGTTAACTATGAGATGATGTTAGCCGTCATCTTGTAGGCAAACAAATCCATCTCCAGATGCACTAATTGTCTTTGCCAACTGACCGCATTTCCACACAGCTTTTGAACATTTCACGGGGCATGAAGAAAAAACGGGTCACAGGTCACTGCATTACTAGATAAACCTAAGACTATCACAGGGCCTAACCTTAAGCCTAAAAAGTGTCTTTAGTCATAATTAGGGTTACGGTTTGCATTATTAAAGGGATGGGGACTATTACTAATAGTCCTCTAGTAGCGTACCCAATCAAAATGCAGGATTTGCATTAGTCCACTAGTTGGGTGATATTTGTAAGACAAATTAGCATGTTATTTTATGTACAGGACTTCATGACTGAGTGGCTTAGCACCCTTCTTTTGTGCGCTCAATACAGCTGAGGGCTTGTGTTTGAGGAGTGTAAGACTACCATGGGGAATTGTAATTATTCCCCCATATCCCCAGTTTCTGGGCTTTCATTCAATTTCTGCGGGGTATGTACATTTGTGACTACGAAAAAGAACAAAGAACAGCAACAAAAACACCTCAACTGGAATTTAGACGTGGTCTGCCTGTGGCATCCCACGTAATGAAGCATAAACGCTCTTTGTTTGCATTATGTTATTAGTCAACATTTATATAGGTTTAATGTGCATATTTCCATTTTCTCTGTATTGTAAGCATGTTTTGTCGCAAGTTGTGCTTTCTTTTACACCAGAATTTGTGGAAAGGAATCACATATTATTTTATTGGCACCCACTCGCCCCTTCCCCACCTTTGGCTAATTCCTGGGCATTACTTCCTGGGTAAGAGATTCCAAGGGGTGAGGACAATTAAATCTTATGTAGGAATGTTGCCAAATCAGAGGGAAGAATTATCTTTACAACTTCCGCATGGGTACATACTGCTGTATGATTTTTGTTTGAGTTTCAAGCTGCCAGGCAAGTTGGTATTAAGTGGAAAGTAGATCATCTACTTTGCCTTTCATTTGGAGGGTTTCAAGAGCAGTTCATGTATTCATAATTTGATAATTTTCTCAGGACCATACTTGGGAATATTGGTGCTTAGTGCTGGGTCAATACCTTCACAACCATGAGGTCAATATTCAAAAGTAAAGCCCCCATAGACCTTATTCAGAAATGGCGGTCAATTTATAATTCGTTTGTCGAAGTGCAAATTAGCCTGCCAAGCCTCAATACCATACAGTGAATTGAAAAGAATTCTTGCTCTGAAATCAGGCTTGGTAGGCTAATTTGCACTTAGACAAAAGAATTATAAATGTGACCGCCATTTATGAATACGGTCTATACTCAGTAAAAATTAATGTTTTTTCTGTAATATTCGTGTCATGTTATATTTGATAGGAAATATTTCTTCCCGTACAATTTTTTGTGAAGCGCGCAAATTAAGAGTATAACACACGTATCTCAAAAATCAAAGAAAACAAGCTATGTATTTATTAAATCAAATTGGGACATTTTTTCGTGTTATATATTATTGCCACGTCTAGGCAGGCTGTTTAGCAGTCTTTTGACACAATCTATTGACCAGGGACTGGTTCCTGAAAAGTGTAACAACTCTATTCCAAGGATAAATGTGCCTTATTCCATGGAATAAAAGCTCAGTTGGGCAGAGCATCACACCGGTATTGGAAGGTCACGGGTTCAAACCCCGTTAGTTCCTGAATTTTTCAGGCTTCTCTGAGCAATTGCTAGAATTGCATCCATAACTGTGAGGATCATATCTTTACTTGATTTCATATCCACAGTTCAGTATATGATTCATTCATTGACTGTCTGGTCCCTCAGGAAACTAGTTATTTTTGTTTGCCCTCACGACCATACGTTGAGTGTATATTATCCCTGGGATAGTTATTACTGTCCTTTCAGGAACCATGCAGCCCCAGTTCTTTAAGTTTAAACCCAATCAAAACTGTAACTCTGACATGCAACCATTATTAGTGGGGAGAAATTTTCATGCAATTATTGTTAATTAATATTTTTCATTTTCATATTTAAAGAATGGCTGATTATCCTCAAGGAGATCGTGGTAAGTGGATGCCTCTTGTTATTGTGACGTATTTGCCAGGCTGAGCTTACTTTTCTTACCTCAGTGCCTGTACACTTCACTTCTTTTATACATGTAAAGCGTGGACATTATTATTATTATTATTATTGGAGTAGATTCTAGTAACACTGAAGGTGTTCAGGCAATAATCCCGTTAAGAAAGAAATTATTTCAAATCTGTGAACCCTTCAAACACTTGAGGCAAAAATTCATCAACTTCACTTCACTAAAAAATCCCGAAGTTTTTTCTCTTAAAGGGAAAATACGGCCTAGAAAAAGTTTCTCTAAATTACGAAAACTTTTCCCCAGGAATTCGAAAATAATTGCCGTTCTCTCCAGTTCCTTGTTAAAATGTGACAAGAGCACTTTGAAGTTGCCTCTTTCGTGACTTGGGGAGCGCCATCTTGGATATGACGTGTTATGACGTAGCAATAGTCAACAAACGTGTTCGACCTTACCAAGATCGATCCCCGATCACTTTCTCATTCTTGTGTGACCTTTCTGCTTCGAGAAATTCAAATGTAAGATAAATTGTGGTAAACAGTCTTGTGGTTGAATAGGTGGAGCAACTATCACGCACGTTTGAACACGAACTATCATTCACTATCATCAACTATCATCAACTATCATGCAGTTTGGACATGTTCAAATTCGACATGATAGTTCATGATAGTTTTTTCCGTTTGACCGAGCGGATGATAGTGCATGATAGTTTTTCGGTCAGCGGGGGTAACCAAGGCGGGCTCAATGCAATATGGCTACCGCAAGTTTGCCATCGTCCTGTGAGGAACAACAAAACAATAATTTGGACGAATATTCGGACGACAGTGACGCTGAAAGCGAGAAAGTGAGAAAAGCTAAAAAAGCTAAAAAACCAGACAACGAGAAGTGGAGTAGTAGTTTGATATGCAACCTAATAGATGAGTACGAGGCACGGCCATGTTTGTGGAACATTTTCGTCACGAAATTCAAATCCCCGCCATATTTGTTTACAATCGCGCGCGGTAGGAGACTAGGTACCAGTTAGCTACGCCAGCACATTGCGCGATTTCGTCAACTATCATGAACTATCATGGACCGTTTGATCGCAAACATGATAGTCAATGATAGTGAATGATAGTTGAAACTATCATCAACTATCATCAACTATCATGACCGTTTGAACGGGGCTTTATAGATTTTCTAGTCAATCAAACTAGGCGGCAAAAATCAAACAAAGGAAATGTAAAAGACAAAAACCTTAAACATGCGACAAAGAAATAATCGACAAGCGTACCTTTCACTTTCTTCCTTCAGCGACAGCCGTCTTCGATGCTTCAGCAAACGTATTTGTTTGCTTTCACACGGGGAAGCGTTTAATTTAGAATTAAGCTAAAATTTTAAAAGAGTGCTTAGGCCTAATCACTGAAACGAGCCCTTAGGCTTATAATTAATCGGTAAATCAGTGCAATATTGTTCACACGAGACTTAACGTCAGAAATTATTCGCCTTTCTTTCATCCACTACCGAGCTAAACAAGCCATTGCATTGACATAACGAGCGTGTGAGCCTGTGAAAAAAATTATTCCTCGTTCTTACATGCACTGGCGAGCCAGACGAGCCAAACGAGCCGCTAAATATATCAACCCAACACTTAACGCAAAACAATTTTTCCCACTGCCGAGCCAAACGAGCCGTCTCGTTTGGTTCATGGTTAAAAGTGGCCCTGTACTCTGTAGTTTAGCCAATAAAACGTGGATGGGTTCATCAAACCTAAAAATCTGACTGCTCTATTGTCTGTTCGGGTCTGTTATTTTACCAAGGAAGACTTCAAGCAGGATCTTCCAGTAGCACAGCAATGAGCGCGGGATAGCACTGCAAGCTCTCTTTCGCTTTGTAAAACTCCTGCATATAATTCACTTCCACTTATTTATTTTACTTTTTTATATTAATTGATTTCGGCTTATTATCTATAGGACATTTTTATCTATACTATTGTAAAGCGCTTTAGGATATTTATTTAAATTTAGCGCTATATAAATTTTGTAATTATTATTATTATTATTATTATTATTATTACATATAAAACCCTTTTTAACTACCACAAGGTAAATCTGTTCAGGGGTGGAGCCAATATCAATACAATTTAGCCTCTGGATTAAGATTCAAGTCTACAAAGTATTGCTCTCCTCGCCTGTGTTTTCTTCTTTTCATCAAGTACATTTACAATTATCCGGAGAAATCCTTGACTATTGCAACTTCATTCCCAGGGTCTTCTCGGCTTTCACTATGGCGGCGGGTCTTGAGAAGACCCTGGCACAGAGTGAACTAAAAAGATCGTTGATTGGTGCTTTTCTCACATGAACTCTGATTGCTGTATTGTCGAAAGAAAGATTGTCTAGCGCCGGTGATGCGATTTTTTTCAGATTTTGTCGCGTCGCCTGCGCGCCAGGGTGGCTACACTTGTGACAAATTTTGGCAACAAGTTGAAGGCCGCGCGAATCGCATACTTCAAGGGACCTGGGCACTATAAACAGACATTCCTTACTTCAATTTCATTGGCTAAATACTCTTTAGTCGCGTCGCAAGCGCGGACAAAAAGTTGCAGGGTGGCTACACGGGCAACTATCTCTGCGATTTTGTCGCAAAAGTTTCAACTCTGGCGACTTTTTTCTTGCGATTTTTTCACTTGTCGCGTCGCCAGTTCAAGGGTGGCTACACGTGTGATTTTCAGCTCGCGCTTGCGACGCGACAAAGTTTGAAAAAATCGCATCACCAGGGCGAGCAAAAAATCGCTCGTGTAGCCGCAGCTTAAGGACGTTCGCGCCAATTGTTTCTGCGCATCTTTACTGCGCACGCAAATGCACACGCCACGTCATACACGAGCGCGCGCGCTAAGTAATAAAATGAGAAATGATAGGGCAAAAAGGCCATTGCTATAGCTTTGCCTGGATTTAACGGTCTTGGACGTTCGGTGACCCCTATTTTTCTTTCCAGAAACGGATTTTATTTACATTTCTCTCCACGTTGTCCAAAAAGGAACAAAAAATCAATGTGGGAAGTTAAAAAAATTTCAAGATTTCTGCTCACGGGACATCAAATTCTGCCACCTTGCGACTGCAAGGCGCGTGAAACTGTGGTCGCTAAATGCGAACTTGATCTTTAAGGAACCTCACCAGCTGACTAAACTCACTTAATAAGTCCACTTAAATAATATTTGGCAGAGAAGATTTCACTTCAAAGATGTGATTGCAATATATTTGGGTTTATAGACACTGGCCTTATTCGCTAACGAAGCCCGATTTTGTCACATTTTGGGTGTTTTCCGGGCATGTTCTCTCCAAAACGAAGTCGGTGACCCCCCATTTTTTTACATTTCTGACATAACTAACTCATCATCTTACAGTGGTAAAAGTTTCAGAAAAAAATCAATGTTGAAAAATTTTCGCGCGAACGTCCTTAAGAGGCAGCTGCAAATTAACAAGCATAACAGTCAAAAATAATTCGCCATTTTTTCACGTTGCACGGTGATCTACGTCAGGCTTCGATTCCAATTAAAGCTACGTTGGCTTTTCACGTAGCAACAACAATAATAATAACAACGATAAAACTTTATTAACATTTAACAATTAAAAGAAGGACATGTACAACTCGCGTATAGCGTAAGCTAGTCAAGGCAAGTTGTGCAGGGAAAAGGAAGAAAATAAACCAATTTGTAAGCTTCAAATAACAGACTATGAAAAATGACAGGAATAAACTATAAATAAAATACAATCATTAGCATCCAGAGATAAATATAGTTACACAATTGATTGATAATAAGTAGCGTAATAAACTAAACAAACTAAACAGGCGAGGAGATTGACAGTGAATTGTTACAAAAAGTTATGTAAGATATAAATTAATTTTGGATAGTAAATTGGGTCCTAATCCTCCTCGCTTTCTAGAGCTGCGAATAAAGCTTTGCGAATTGATTTCTTGAACGCCAGTTTGTTGATTACATACTCACGATGGGAGACAATTCCACGCTTCACGCCAAAGCATGAAAAAGAATTGCGCTGTTGATGTGAATATTTTATATGATATTTGCCACAAGATGCAGCTCTCGTGTTATATGAATGAATCAAGCTGGTCTTGATAAATTTGTCAGAAAAATCTTTTGGAGCAGTATTATTTGAAACATCATACATAGAGTGTAAGATAGCTTCAAAGTAAAGCAGGTGAATGGGTAATATTTTTGAAGAGATGAAAAAAGGAATAACATCATCATTTTAGTCATGAGTTCTTGGATTTAGAAAATACATCAAACGTATTGCACGTTTTTGAAGTAACAAGGCAATAATTTATTAAGGTGGGCATTAGCGGCTTGGCCCCAAGCAGTTAAACCATACGTCAAGTAGGGAAGTATGAGGGACTGATATAGATCGTTTTCACGTGACGTCATCATTTTCTAAAATCCAAAACTAAAGAGCCACGAAAGTTTTTATCCTCATCAGGCATAAGAGGCGGTAAATTTGTATCCATTTGCAATTTTAAAGCTCAATAGCGCGCTTCGTTTGGAAACCAGAGCATTTTGAATTTCTGAGTTATAGCGGTGCGTGACACGAGGCGACGATCGAGTTTATTGAGAAATATATATTTATCTCATGGTTTTGAGCCTTTTTAGAATTTAAAGCATTAGGAAAAGTGCTTAAGTAAATAGCTGTCTGCTCAGTACAGATGATCACTCTTCTAGATAGCCAAAGTAAGTAACAGATGTTGACACTATTTTTCGGCCGCCATATTGGTGCACCACAGATGTGCACCAACTGGGCTCTGTAAATTTCTACGAAACATTTCGACGTTATCTGAAGTTTGGGGAAACGCACGGGCCTAAAACTTGGAGAAGTGTCTTCTTCATTTATCTTCTACAACATCACGAATTCTTGACTTTTTCCACCAGATGGTTTTCGATTTATTTTTTTATTGCGTGACAGTGAAAACGATCTATATGCTTCTCAAAGTACAGAATGGAACGAAGTGTCTTAGACGAGATATTACTCCAACAATTTTACTAATCTTCACGGCGATATAGTCTACGTGATATTTCCAGGACAAATGGTTGTCAATCAGAACACCTAAGTACTTAACATATTCCTTACACTCCAGACCTGACGATATGTTGGTGCTGTAGTCTATTACTTTGAGTTTGATCTCATAATTTAGCGATCACTATGGAGGTCGAAAAATAACAAAGTTCTAAGATTTCTTAATGTTAAGTGTCAGCTTATTTACATGCAGCCATTCACATACATTTTTCAGCTCTTTGTTAACGGTCTCCTCGAGGGACTTGAGATGTCTATCAGCATAAAGCATGTTTGTGTCATCCGCAAATAGAACAAAATTTAACTTCTGTGAGGAATTTGGAATATCGGTAATAAATATCTGAAATAGAAGAGGACCCAGCACTGAGCCTTGTGGAACACCACATGGGACAATTTCCTTATCAGAAATAAACGAATTGATCTCAGTTGTTTGAGTGCGCTTAAATAGGTATGATGAAAACCAATCGTTAACAATGCCTCGGACTCCATAATGATTTAATTTGTTGAGCAAGATTGAGTGATCAACTGTATCGAAAGCTTTCTTTAAGTCGATAAAAATACCACACGAAAACAGTTTATTGTCCATGTTCCTTTGTATGGAGTTGACGATGTCAAGTATTGCACGTTGAGTGGAATGTTTATCTCGGAAACCATACTGCGATCTATAAAGAATATCATTTTTATCAATAAACGCTTTTAATCGGTTAAACATTATTTTCTCAAAGATACGATTGTAGCTAGATAATAAAGAAATTGGTCTGTAGTTGGCCGGGTCAGTCTCATCATCATCTTTGTAGACTGGAATGACTTAAGTATGCTTTAATTTGGAGGGATACTCTCCTGAAATAACTGACAAGTTCATTAGTTTCGCCAATGGATTAGACAGAATATATCTGGCAGAGCGAAGCATGCGATTCAGGCAGGAATACAAACCATGCGCCTTATTGAGAGGGATAGAGAGTATCTCCCTCTCAATCTCAGCTGGTGCAACTGGATCAAAAAAGAACGACTTCTCATAATTTCCACGTAGGTATTCACTAAAATGACGATTAGATGATGGCAAATTGGACGCAAGTCTGTGTCCCACAGAAGAACAATGCTTGTTGAAAATATTAGTGATTTCCATAGGGTCATATGTTAAGTTGCCTCTTGTTGGGCACCTAACAGAGGAAAAGCGTCTAGACTTTTTCTTTCCACGATTAATTAGATCATTAATACCGGCCCAAGTTTGTTTCATATTATATAAATTATCAGAGAAAAACTTATGAAAATATATCTTTTTTGACTGACGTGAAATATTAAGAATTTTGTTCCGATAGATTCTATACAATTCCTTGTTACCAGACAGGTAAAGCGAATTCTTCACTCTTATTGATTTCCTTATCCCGCGTGTAATCCAGGGTTTTGAGAGTTGCTTGGCTCTTCGTCGTGACAGTTTTCAAGGGGGCATGTTTATCTACGACTTTGTTCACCTTATTGTAAAATGTAGAGAAAGAACGATTTATATTGCCTTGTTCCGTGGTGACGACGGTGTCCCAGTTAATTTCAGCGAGCTCAGCAACAAAATCATGTTCTGAGAACTGAGAATAATCTCTTCTTGATATTTTGCTATTTACAGCAATCACCTTGACGCGATGAACAAAACAATTGTGAATAGTGGTCGCTAATGTCAGATACGATGTTCCCATTTATAATTTTGCTCTCAAGCTTGTTAACAAAAATGTTATCAATTAGAGTTGCGGAGTCATTATATACCCGGGGGGGGGGGGGGTACTCGATGTATCCCTGGTTGGGGAGGTGCGGCGCGGCCCTTCATACCCTGACCCTGTTTAAGACAATTATCGCTGATTTTCCTACCCATTTTAAGACAGAATTCTGATTTTTGATACCCTGTTTAAGACATTTAACCCAGTTTAAGACAAAAATTGATAAATCGATACCCTGATTAAGACAAAAAATGATAAATTTGATACCCTGTTCAAGACAAAAATCCCGAAAATCATACCCTGGCTGGCCGCACGTCCCCATTAAGCCCTTATAAGGGAGTAACCCCCCCCCCCCCCCCGGGGGATTATATACTCAAGTTGGTTTGTCAACTGTTGGAATTAATGAACAGCTTTGTAGTGAGAGAAGAAATTTATGTGCATAATTACATGTTTCAACAGCAAGGAGGTTTATGTTGAAATCAACCATGATATAAATGGGTTTATTTAAAGCGCTGAACTTTTCCAGTGTTTCATCAAAATAGTCCAAGAATTGTTCTAGAGAGTTATGTTGTCTATACATCACACCACAGATGATGTTTGGCTGCCGAGAAAGATGAATTTCAATCCATAAAGCTTGGAAAGCCTCGTTGGAAGTTTTATCAATAATCGTGTAATTCAAGCTGTCTTTGACATACATGCCAACACCTCCAGAAGCTAGAGTTGTCGGAACGGTATTCAAATTTATAGCCAGGTATAGACGTGTCAAAGTTTACAGAGTCAACTGTACTTATTTTAGTATAAGAAACTCCAATTACAGAAAAAAACTATACTTCAGTTCATCTAACAAATGCACCTGGAGGTTTTCAAGGTTACGTCTTAGGCTTCTTACATTATATTATGAAGCCAAGAGAGATTGCTTTCGTTGCGAGGTAGCTTATTTTTTAAAAGACTGAAGTTATGTGGCGAATGATAGTGGCTCTTAATGTTTTCATAAAACAAATCAGCGTCCTATACGCTATACGCGCGTGCGTACTTGAAGTGACTAGAAAATTTTGAGATTTTTAGCAATTGTTTCTATTCTTAACATTTTACTTGTACGCAACCAAGATTTCGTGATGAAAGCACGACTTTGATTAAATTCTAAAAACTAAAACAAAAGCTATACCATGTTCTAACTTAGTTTTGCATTGTACCTTTTTTTTGCCCTAACAATGCAGTGTTGTTTGGCCAGCGTGCAACAAAAAGGCGAGGTTGGAAAGGAGCGACGTTCCAAGAACGTTCGTGACAAAGAAGCGACGTTCCGAGAACGTTCTTGACAATTCCAGTCACGCTAGCACAACCAAAACAATGTTTTGTTTGCACCAAGTTTGCTCAAAATAAGGGCAAGACGCTTTGTTCTTTGCTTGTATTCACACAACTATTTCGACAAGAAATAAAGAACGCAGTATTTTTCGCTCAGTTTACTTAGGTTTCTAGATCATATGTACTTGTGCGTACTTGAAAAAATGACCACGCTACGCGCCTGAAGGCAATTTCGTGAAATAACAATTTCGAAGTCATTGCTATGGTGTTCACAATTTACAAATCGAAATTAGAAATGAAAGAAGTTTAACTTATCTTCCTCTTTGAATTCCGGTGAGGTAACTGACATCCTTAATCCGAATGGCTCTTGAGTCATCACTCTTGCCAAGATAAATAGCACCATTCTTGGCCCAACAATACTTGAAATGGTACTGGGTCTTGAATTTGTTTGCTTCGTAGAGAACTTCTTGTAGTCGCGGTGTGAGATGTTCAAAGACTCTAACGGCGCTAAGGGATACGTTATCTCTGAAGCCAAGCGCAGCAGGATTGCCTTTGTTGGCATCGGCTCGTTTGGCCATAACTTTGTCTCTTGCAAGGCGACGGACAAATTTACAGACTATAGCCTTTTGTCTGGGATCTTGGCTTGAATTACTTCTGCCAGGAACTCGATGCGCTGTATCAATATCGTTTGTCGAGACATCTGCACCCATTTTTTTGAACAAAGCTACACATATTCCGCTAGTTTCATCTGCAGATTCGTTAGTTCCCTTTTCCCTTTTCAACTATCTTTATGTTGTAGCGATAGCTATTATCAGCTTGGAACTCGTCTATCGCCTTCGCTACATTGTCAATCTTCACAGCAAGCTCAGATACGCATTTGCCGAGACGCTGTAGTTCCTTTTTAACTGCAATTCTGAAGCCGTTAAGATCGTGATATTCCTTACTTAGATAGGACAAAGTATATTCCTCTTCCGTTGTCACGTTGGCAGTAGCCTGAGTAGCGTAAACTTCAGGCGGTTCTTCATGTTGCGATGCTGATCGAGCTTCTTGTTGCTCGATAATTGCTTTAAGTGCGGCAATTTCCTTGGTCAATGATTCCACATTTGCTCGTAGGTTTGCATTCTCCTGTTTAAGAGTTGTCTTTCCCAGGCATTGTTAAAATAATATCCGAAATTAAAGAAAAACTAGATTTACAGGCGGAGCTTACAAAATCACGTCCATCTTGACCAGCTCACGTACGCTTATTGTGCACCTTAGACCTCTGGAATAGCGATCGCTGGATGTATCAGGGGCACCCAACGAGAATATAGTTAAAAACCACTTGGTATTTAAACGGTAGATATAGGCATATTTTTATCCCCTAAAAAATTTTCTTCTGTTCGGATTTCCTAGCTGAAAGTCTAGTGATCCGAAAATTATAGGGATCAAAACTTACCTTTCCGAAAATTTCAGCCAGAAAAAAGCCTCCCGAAAATTCGAGGTGACCTTTTTAGATAAAAATCCGTTAAAAATCGGCAATTAGACCATTTTTTAGATGTTCGAAAATCCTAGGACATGCAGGCAAGCAAGAAGTTTT
>NC_090885.1:18541601-18544101 GCF_036669925.1 Montipora capricornis | reverse complement strand
GTTCAAGATGGACGTTAACACTTATGAACGCTGCTGGGACCTCAGCCTAACAATAAGGTTTTTTTATGTGTTGATGTGTTTTCGTGTCATTTGTATATATGTGCAGTTCGTAAGCTAAAATCTAAGATCTACGCAAATTTCATTACCTCCGACTCGACCGATCCAAGCTGTTTCAATTGCATGGTTTTTATCCAGAATTGTTTTCTTTTAATTTAAAATTATCCAGTAATGGATCTTAAAATATGTTCACTTAATGTTCGGGGTTTAAGAGAGACTGAAAAGAAGGGAAACATTTAATTGGCTAAGAGCAAAAAAGTTTTCAATTTATCTGCTGCAAGAAACACACTGTTCGGAAAACACAATTACAACTTGGTCATCCGAATGGAGCTATAAAGCTTTGTTTAGCTGCTGCTCCAGCGCCAGGAGTGGAGTCGCAATTCTCTTTAACAATAATTTCGCCTTTCAGCTGGAAAGATCGTATTCGGATCCCAAGGGCAGATTTATTATTTGTGATATCAAAACAAATGAAAAGCTGTACACTTTAGCTACAATTTACGCACCAAACGATGACGACCCAGCCTTTTTTGAGAGGTTCTTTAGCCACTTGCAAGATTTTCATTGTGACGATGTAATCTTAGGTGGTAATTTTAATTTAGTATTTAATCTAGAAAAGGACAAGAGAGGTGGTCTTCCCAAAACCCACACTAAAGCAATTAATGCAATCAACGAGCACGCTACAAAATTCTACTTGGTTGATGCATGGAGGGTATCTAACCCTGATATCCTGAGATACACATGGCGTAGAAGGACACCCGAAATCCATTGTAGATTAGATTTTGTCTTAGTGAGTCAGAGTCTAATGTGTAATGTCACGGGCACGGACATCTTGGCGGGCTTTAAAACAGGTCATTCGATGGTGACGATTCAAATTGCAATCCACAGGAATCCAAGGGGACCAGGCTTCTGGAAATTAAACACGTCGTTTTTATCAGACACGGAATACATAAATCAAATTAGGGCAACCATCGAGGGTGTTAAGGACGAATATCAAAGTGATAAATCAGTGAATGCCTCCTTGTTATGGGAAATGATCAAGTTAAAAGTTAGAGAACAAACTCTGGGATATGCAAAAACAAAAAAGGCAAAGACGTTGCGGCAAGAAGAAGAACTGGAAAAGAAAATTAATATATTGCAGAGGCAAATTGATTCCGGTTGTAATAACGCCAACGAAAAGCTAGTGATTGATATTCAATTGGAAGAGAAAACGAAGGAATTAGAAAAGATAATTGCACACAGAACAAAGGGAGCGATCTTGAGGGCAAACTGCAGATGGTACAATGAAGGTGAAAAAAATTCAAAGTATTTCCTTAATCTTGAAAAAAGGCACTTCAAAAATGGCGTTATCACTCAACTTAAAATAGGTGACAACGAATTTGCCAGCTCAGACAAAGAAATTTTGTCTGAATGCGAAACCTTTTACAGAAATATTTATAGTTCCAAAACAGGCTGCGATGATTCACGAATTAACGACCTATTTTTTGGAAATACTGCTTCAAGATCATTGAACCTTGAGGAAAAAGAAAAATGCAAGGGCATGTTAACCAAAGCAGAGTGCTTACAAGCTCTAAAAAGTATGAAAACCGGAAAAACGCCAGGCTCGGACGGTTTGCCTATAGAATTTTATAAGGTTTTCTGGAATGGAATCTCGGACTGCCTTTTAAATGCGATTAATTTCGCTTATGCCGAAGGAAAATTATCAATAAGTCAAAGACGTGGGATAAGTAAGCTCAGACCCAAAAAAGATTCAGAACCCTACTTTGTTAAAAACTGGCGACCAATTACTTAACTGAACTCCGACTATAAAATAGCGGCTAAGGCCATTGCAAATCGACTCCAAAATGTACTTCCAAAAATAATACATAGTGACCAAACCGGTTTTCTTAAAGGAAGATTTAATTGGTGAAAACATAAGATTAATTGATGGCTTAATAAATCACACTGATGCTCATAATATTCCCGGACTGTTACTGTTTTTAGATTTCGAAAAAGCGTTTGACACAGTTGAATGATCTTTTATATGGAAAACGCTAGGTTCTTTTAATTTCGGATCGTCATTACTAAGCTGGATCAAATTGTGCTACAGTAACATAGAAAGCTGCGTCCTTAATAACGGATGGGCAAGCAATTACTTCATTCCTGAGAGAGGAGTCAGGCAAGGTTGCCCTCTTTCCCCTTCTATTTTCATCCTTTGTGCAGAAATATTAGCCAACAAAATACGAGAAAACAAAGATATAAAAGGGATCACTGTGTGTGGAAATGAAATAAAGATTAGTCAATATGCTGACGATACGACCATGTTTTTAGACGGTTCAAAAAAGTCCTTTACATCTGCCTTACTCGACCTAGATCTTTTCGGTGTGGTATCTGGCTTGCGGCTTAACAACAAGAAAACAGAAGTCCTCTGGATTGGAGCTAGCGCTGGACGTCAGGATAAATTATG
>NC_090885.1:18511601-18536601 GCF_036669925.1 Montipora capricornis | reverse complement strand
CCCTACTTTTGAGCACAGTTATTTCCTGCCTTTAACCAACATTTCTCACTTTGACTCCACAGCAGCAGGGTGGACCAGGTGTCATTCTTGCTCCACAGGTTGCACCACCTGACTACTGTGGGTTGTCCTGGTTTGCCTGTTTCTTTTGCTGCTGTCCAATAGGAATTTGTGCTATACTGAAGTCAAATCAGGTGTGTTTCACATTTCATGAAACAGGGCATTTCTTTTTTAGTATTGCTGTCCAAATATTGAGACTTTGGTTTGTTTCATACCTAGACTAGAGATGCAATTTTACGAGGAGACATGGTAACTGCCAACCAATTGAGTATGGAGACGAGGAAGTTAGCCAGCACCGCAATAGTGTTTGGGCTTATTATCATTGTGGTCTCTATGATTGTCCATTTTGCAGTGTATTCTGCTCCGTAATTTTGAATTTGAGTCCAATGGAATAATGCTGAAGTATAGAAAATTAGGTTTAATTAACTTGCGTTTAGATTCTTGTGGGTACCATTTGACTAGTATGTATTACAAAAGCTGGTGTCTTGTTGACCATCAATTAAAGTGCTACTGTGATAAAAAAATTCACTTCCCTTTTAACTGCAGATTTTGAAAGCATGTTTGCTTGACACCTGACTGGCAAAATGTTGTGCTTCGAATTTTATCCAAAGGCTGTTTGCTTTGAGTGCAAGTTTTTATTTCACGGCCACCATTACTCATGTTCAAGACCAACCGATTGGCCCTCAGAAGGTTGGATTGATGATAAGATGACATCAAACACTCACCAGCTTAAAATTGCAGCATGTAAACGCAGATTATTATACATGCAAAACACGAGTTTAAAAGTCTGACAGCTCGAAACTCCCATGCTGCAAAATAATTAATTTTAGGCGCGTGCACACCAATTGCATTTTTAAACTAGGGAGTCTTTGCCGTCTTTTTATCGTCAATCCAGCTCTCTCAAGATTTTGAATTAGTAATGACGGACCATTAATAAGGAGAATTTCACTCAAAATATACAGGTGTCTTTTTAAAATGAAGGCTATAAACTTCCGTCACTTTGTGTTCAGTTTACATAAGGTGCGGTTACACGGGGCACTTTTACCACGGGAAACTGTATTTAGTAGTGTGACCGACGCTTCCCGAGGTAAATTTCCCGTGTTAAATATCCATGGATACGTCAAAAAGATCAGTGGAAGCGCCCATGACATTTAACGTGGGAAGTTGGAAGGGTGTTTTGATGCCCGAGGTACAAGAGCCAATCGCTATGCTGATAATAATAATAATAATAATAACTTTATTACTTTCCAAATTCTGGCTTTTCAAAGTAATTACAATATTCAATAAAATATCTAAAACTATAGAACAATGAGAAATGATTAAATATTTGAAATTCTTAAAGTAATTACAATATTCAATAAAATATTTAAAACTATAAAACATTAAGAAATGATTAGAATCATATTTATATAACAAATTTGACAAGAAATTTGATATATGTTAAAATCATTGAAAGCTTCTAACATTCTCTTTGTAAATGACGCATTAGTTCTTTTTTGAATAATACAAGGTTTGTCATCTCAGTGAGACTTCCAGGTAGGTTATTCCACAGAGAAACCGCTCGATAATAGAAGGTTCTTTGGCCTGCGGCCGTTCTGTATCCTGGGATGTCCATCTTATTCTTATTTCGTGTGTCTTTATTGTGAATTTCAGACCTTTTTTTGAACTTTTTGGCTAGGTAGTCAGGGGCCAAACCCCTTAAACACTTAAAAATCAGTATGCAATCCCTGTAGATAAGCATAGATTCCACAGACAACCATTTCAGTTCTTTGAGAACAGGAGTAATGTGGTCAAATTTCCGTGAACGGGTTATAATCCTAGCTGCGAAATTTTGGACATTCTGTAATTTGTTGATATTCTTCTTAGTAGTACTAGACCAGACAGATGAACAATAATAGAGTTTGCTGAAGACTAGTGCATTGATAACGTTTAATAAGGTGTTTCTGTCCAAAAGATGTTTTATCCTATTAATTTGACTTAAACTTGACAAGCAAGAAGATGTAACACTTGTTATATGTTCATCAAAACTCAATGCTGATGAAGTTGTGATTAAATTTCCCGCCACTGAATTGCGTGAGATTTCGTTTTACCTCGGTAATCTTCGTAACGTGTGACCCCTAGTTAACACGGTATACTAAAACCCAAGTGTGAGGCACCGTGGGATAATTTACCATGGGAAATGGCATTTACCATGGTGAGTGTAACCGCACCTATAGACAGTTTTGATTTCTGTTCATAGTAGCACTTTAAGTTACCTTTAAGTTAGTACTTTAACCCACTGACTCCTAGGAGCGAGTCTTAATAGATTACTCGTCAATGCATTAACAACATTCCACTCGAAAACTTTTCTAATCAGGAGTGATGAAATTTTGCACTTGATTATTTCAATGTCTCTAGATAATTTTGTTGAAATCAGCATCACAAAATATCTTCCATCTCACTTTTGTGGAACATTTTTAACCTTAGGAATCTTTGCTGGTGTTACCAGCACGATATATCATTAGATAATACTTTAGTTGATGTGTGTGATTCCAGAATGAATGCAAATGCAATGCATTCTTGTTTACTTGATTAAATGCTCCTGCATTTTTTTCCATTTAGTTGTGCTGCAGCAGTGCAGTTATGGTAGAATAAACAAATGCATCTATTTTGACTGGAACATACTGTACTTGTTTTTTAAGGTATTACTTATTATACTATTAATAGCTTTTTGTTTAAGAATGCTTCAATCAAGCATCCTGTGGAATGTAAAATACATGTTACGATGTAAGCTGTTACATCAACAACTTGCAATAATAATTCAGCAAAGTTCTGATAACGTCAGGCTGTTTTTGCTGGCTTGCATGCCCTCATACACCACTCTCAAGAAGTTATTTTGCTTGCAGCTGGGGTGGCATCTGCATTCAAGTATAACTGCAAGTAAGACATGGTTTGTGTAATTGAATGTAAATATAACTCACAAAGTACGTTAACTGCAAGACCTCATGTTTTGACCGTTTGTGCTGGTGTCTTCATCAGGGGTGATAAAAGCTGCCACAAGACTCCTTTAGATACTCACTTCCAAGTATTCTTTTCTTTTAACGAGATGTAAAAATAATATCTTCAAGGCTCCCATAGGTTCAATGCATTAAATGCAATGTTCACTTCACATAGACTTGCACTAACCCTTTCCCTTTTAAGAGTGATACTTAATGATCAGAGTTAACTCTGTCAACCACCAGGCAACTTTACTGTGACATCAATCAGGCCTCTTCAGGGGGTGAAAGATAACATCGGATCTCAGTCCCCTCCGATGAAAACTCACTGTACTTTAATTAGTACTGAATAGGCAACCACATTTACAAAGATTAACTGTGCACTCAAGAACGAACTAAAAAAATGTTACAGTAGAAACGCTTGATTTTGTTTAAAAAATTATGTTAAATGTGTCATACACTTTATAATGTAGGTTGATAACGTTCAGGTATAAACTAACAGGAAAGATCATTTTCATGGGAAAACATGCTTAGATGTATGAGTTCCACGCATATCTAAAAAAAAGAAGGCAGTATATTCTTTAATAGTAGCCACTTGTCTCTTGATATCACAGAAAATGGAATGTATTAACTATGGGGTTAAAATACACAATGTCACTAACATTTTGAGCCCAAAGTTACTTAAAACTGTATCATCCGTATGGTGGATGTCTTAAGATTTTTTTTACAAAAGGACAACTGGTGTTTTGAAGCAATCATAGCTAAGAAGAGAGAGAAGGCAAAAAAGTTAGCGTCAGCGTCCTGTATTTACCTCAACTTATAGAGGAACCTGGCAAAATTAATGTCTGCCTTGTGTTAAGAAACTACCATGATACAATGTGGGAGCTTACGAGATGTTCAGTCCTTTTGTTTCACACAACTCTTCCTACGTTTGACAATCAACATTGATAACAGTCCTGTAAGTCGGCAAAATTCAGTTGTAAAAACTACTGTC
This sequence comes from Montipora capricornis, assembly GCF_036669925.1. Lineage (NCBI taxonomy): Eukaryota > Metazoa > Cnidaria > Anthozoa > Scleractinia > Acroporidae > Montipora > Montipora capricornis. The sequence goes on along the minus strand of NC_090885.1, from coordinate 18,532,575 downwards.
AATACAGTTCAACAACTGCAACAACTTGTACATACTGATCTTCTGTGTACAAGTGAACATGGAACAAGAAATCGTTTTCTGTCATGTCCTTGAGGGAAAGCCTAAAAACAAAAGGACGATTCTCTAGCCGGACTTTGTTCCCTTTGAAGAAAGCTTTCCTGCTAAGGCTGCCATAATTTAAGCTGTCCATCTTCACTATATGTGGAAATCAAATTGTTGTGTGGATGATGTTCTACCCCAATCACATCCTTGTCATGTACCTATGGAAGAAAAAATGTGCAGCAGAGCAAAAAAACATTATGGCACAGCCACATAAAGTGCACTAAAATATATATAAGATATTACATGGCTGCGTGATGATATCAATTTTATCTTTGGAGTGCCCATAGTATCTCTCATGAGTGAGCGCAGTGAACGAGTGTAACCAGCACGAGAAGATGAAAATTAATTTGTATTCCTGCATGGCCACGTTATGTTCTGTTTATATATAGATACTGATGAAATGTCCGGATCTAAAAGAACTTGTTTTATTCATTTCCAAAACGGCGAAAAAGTGAAAAAGTCTACCGCTAAAACACTCTTGCAGGGCTCAAAATTATCACTTAATTTTTTTCCCGTGCGACTAAAATATCTGGAGAAGTCGCAAATTTGGGACTTGTTTTCACCTTCGCTCTTTTGAAACAAAAGGGTTAGCAGTTGCCACTTTGCTAAAATAAATAAAGACGTGACATAATTAGTTTGTTTCTCGCCGTGAATTTTCATAACTTTCCAAACTTTGTCGCAAATTGCGACCGGATTTTTTCGTTAATTTAGAGCCCTGTGACATGTTGAGTAACATAAAACTAATCATGAGAATGTCATGTAGTAGAGAAAAATTGTATGTCAGGACAAAAGTATCCTACCAGGAAGGGGAAGCTCACTTTTTATTGGTTAATTGTTTTACCATGACGACACCTATATCCTCACATGTGAAAGATAAAAATAATATCTTCACTGCACAGTGTGAAGAATATGATTTTTAGGCAAAGGAAAATCTTAGTACCCGGTATTTCATCAGTAGCTACATGTATTATAATGACATCGTGTACTTGTTGTATATTTAACAATTATTCCATGAGGGCACGTTGGATATGAGATGATAGATAGCCAACGAGGCGCGTAGCGCCGAGTTGGCTATAACCAGTCTCATATCCAACAAGCGCGAATGGAATAATTGTTTTATTAAATTCCCTGAACTCCAAAAATTTGGAAGTACGAAATACGAGCGGAAAAAGCGAGCTAATCCAAGCGAAATCGAAAAAAACTTGATGAGAACTGATGCGATGTTGTGTAATACCTTGTTGTCCGACAGACGCAGGCTCATCACAAAAACATTTCTTGCCTTTTCGCGTACTTCTAAACGTCGGAATTGATCCAAACTTTCCACAAAAAAAGTTTTTTTTCTCCTTTTTGGCTTTATTCAAAGAGAAATTTGGCATTCCGACGAAAACATTTTTAGTTTAGCAACGCTTAACGCAATCATTTACCATATAAGGTCAAACCAAGGTATATGAGCTGATAACCGAGATTGAGTGAACCAATCAGAGCACGCGAAATGCATTATCCGAGGTTGAGAATTTAATAATTAACAATTATTCCATGAGGGCACGTTGGATATGAGATGATAGATAGCTAACGAGGCGCGTAGCGCCGAGTTGGCTATAATCCTCTCATATGGTTCTCTTTCATAGCATTGGGACATCATAATACAATTATTACAGCTCCAGTGCTGCTTAAACAATTAACGTTAATCTCAAGACCACTATTTTGTCTGACGGAGACAATGTGTACTTGAATGTGCAAAAAGTTCTACATTGTAACTTCTTGGCATTTACCTGTGATCCCTCCTTTTCATAAAGAAATAATGCACAAGTAAGGAAGACATTCTACACTTACCTGCAGTGACTGTTCCAGTTTACCAGTCATGGCACTGAAACAATACATAACCATATCCTCTCCGACACAATAAACCCACTCCCCCCTGGGAGAAAGGGTAGAGCACACAAAGTCACCACCATCTCTTTTACCACTAGTGAAGCTACGAACAATCTGTATAAATAGTGACACGTGGGACAGCTTTAGTAAATAATTGTTAATTTAACAAAAGTTAAATAATAATAATAATAATAATAATAATAATAATCATCATCATCATAATAATAATAATAATAATAATAATATTCAGTGAAGGATACAAGTTTCAATGCAAAATGTTGAATGTTAGCAGGACTTCAAACGTTATGTTTAACGAGTTGGTTGGTCTCTGATGAGGCTCTTGGCAGGGACAAAACATAGTACTGTACGTATATCATGAGGCTAGTCACGAAATAAATATTATTATTAATTTGGATGGGTAAAAATGCCCACCTCCAGGAATTCACAGATACAGTACTGGCTTCTATATCAGTTGAGCTGCGCACTTAATGTGTTTTGTTAACAGCCATGGTAAACTTGGGAAAGGAGGGAGAGATGAGAAAAGACATTTTCCCTCCTTTCCAAATCCTTGTTCAGCTGTTCCTCTCGATTACATGTCAAACCACAATCGAGTCAAAAGTGCGTGGCTCAAACAGCATTCTAGAAGGGACTGCTAACAGTTTACATGAAGGCTTCAGCTCTGAGAGACCTGTACCATAGGACCAGAGTACCAGTGAACAACGGACAAACTTGATCCTCATAACTACCGCATCAAGTCTGGGAAGCAATCCCAGGCCACATGGTTGCAAGGAAAGTGGTTCAATCGTGTCACTGTCCCAACCTTACTCCCCTTCTCTTTTAAGTGCTATTTTTTTAATTTAACAAAGCACAAAACCTAAAATAATAGCAATGCATACAAAAACATATTAAGTAAAAATGTTGGTACGATTGATCCTCAAAAGGTGCCAAGCACCATACCAGGAAGACAGTACATTATACATGTAGAATAAAATAATAAGGAAATCAGAGATCAGCCAAGAATTTTAAAAGCCCTCAACGTAAATTCTATATCTGCAGTAGGTGAGCAGGGGTGAAATGTGGTTATTTCACCATTACATACTCACAGTAGTAGTTGTCTCCAAAACAAAGACCCTAAGACCCCGAAAACTCGACAAAAGTAACCCAAAACCCTAAACCTAAAGTTGGTTTTTTGTTTGATATGAATACATGATGCAGCAGATAACCTAGTAACCTTTGTGGCTGTCTTAGTTGGTGTTTATAGAAGAATCCGCCTTACAAGAAGGGGTTTCTCTCTACTAATTAAAACATTCATTAATCAGTAGGTAGTTTTAGGGAATAGTGTGTGTGTGGATGGTGAGTTGAGGGAAAATCATAGACAAAAGTTATGGTTAGTCTGTAAAAAGCAACCCAAAACCCTAAACCTAAAGTTGGTTTTTAGGCCTAGAGTGTCACACGGCCAATATATACATCCGACGAGAAATGAAGATGTCCGGCCACATGTGGAGCGTGGTTACTCTACAGTAAATATGGTGGATCACCTAGCGTTCACTTTGAAACAAGTTGTAGGGAATGAAGGACTTGAATTTCGCTTCAGGTAACTCAAAAACCAATTTTAGGCCTATTGTTAGCCAAATTGAGGGTTTTGGGTAACTTTTTTAGAGTTTTCGGGGTCATAGGGTCTTCGTTTTCAAGACACCCCAGCATAGTCTTCAGTAGCTTAGTGGTTATACATGTAGCATCCGTACTAGTCTAGATCACCGAGGGTCATGGGTTCAAATCCCATCTGGAGGTTTGATTTTCTCAGAGTTTCCAGTGGACGCAATTCAACAAAATGTATTAAAATAAATTGGTTACTAAATCTGCTGTGGCCATACAGTACTTCTCCATTTGCACTAGTACATTAATGAAAATTATCATTACATGTATTATACTTGCACTTCTTTTTTAATTAACCTAATCTCACTAAGTGCTTTTAACTGGTTTTTTAAAATGACTATAAAATCAATATTAGGTTCCACAAATGACTTCTCCTTGTACTGTAGATGACACTGACCTGTCCTTGCATGTTCATGACAAGAACAGTGCTGGTTCTATTGCACACCACAAACTGCTCTGGATTCCGAGGCATCAGATGTACTGAGTTTACTGTTATATCAGTTGCAACACTTCCAACTGATGGTTTGAATGTGTGAAGACACTCGGTTGTTTTTACATTCCACAACTAGTGCAAAAAAAGGAAATAAAATCTAACATAAGAAGAGGTGTATTGTGGGTGTTAATAATTATTATTCCATGCTTTGCTTGTAAAATAATTAAAGGGAAACTGTCACGAGAAGCGCATGCGCTAGCGTCTTGTGAAAACTTGAAAAGTGTTAGGTTAACGTTTTTCAAGTTGAATTGACAAATTCAAAATGGTGTCCACTGGGAAGGGCCACGGTGGACAAAGGAGATACAACTGTACTCCCGCGAATATACGTGACTCACGCGTGAATCCACGATTGCGGTTAGAATTTTCCGTGGGTTCGAGAGCAAACAAACTCGAGCATGCGTAGCTCATGACAGTGCCTCTTTAAGGAGCCATTTGTTTTCAAACAACTAAGAAAACTTAGTTTGGTGGGCAGAACTCGGCAATGTCAGCGAGTAAGTTGTCGTTTCTTTTTTCTATTTTTGAGAGTTATTGTTACTCCGCTATCTTTACGTCCGTTTGCTTGTAAAATAATTAAGGATACATGAAGATCAGCAACAAAGTTACATATTCAGACAGATAGAGACTGATGCATAAATTCTTGGAACAATGATACCGTGAAAGTGGATGGAGAGCGAGTAGACGATTGTGGTCAATTTGTGTAATTGGGAGCTCCAGTGTACAGTTTCCAAAGGAGGTGGTGTATAACCTCCAAAACAGTAGTCAAAGCCAGTGGGCATTAAAGAGGTTGAAAACGATCTGGAGTGCAGAATCAGTCGATGAAACAAAGAAAATTAGCCTATATAAGACCTAAGATAAATCAGCACTCATAGAGTAGATGCACATGAAACCTGGAACTCAAGATTAATTTAATTAATAACACTGTGATGAAATTAAGATTGACGTAGTTCAAAGAAGATGTCTCAGGTGAAGACCGGTACTCAAGATTTATTGGAAGTAAAGAATTAAGAAAGTGATACTCACACTTACACTGTATCTGGACAATTCATGAAATAGTCTCCTACAGACACCTGAAGAATTCAGGTGGCTTCAACGAGATTCACGCCCACGACTTCTGCGATGCCAGTGCAATGCTCTACCAACTAAGCTATGAAACCAATCAGTTCGGAGCACGTCAATTTGTTGGGTCCATGTGTTCTCGTGAAAGGACTCAATGAAATAAAATAGTGTATTGGGGAGCGTTCACAAAACTTGTTGTGGGGTGGGGGAACTGATGAGAAATTAGGGGGTCCCCAAAAAAATAGAGGTGAAAGGGCTGTGTTTGAAAAATATAAAAACTCTCAAGCAGGTACCTTATTATAAATAATGAAAACAAAAATTAAACAGTCATTGGCCAATGTAAACACAATTTAACAATTTATATTCAAGAGTGTAAAATGGGGTTGACAGGCCTACACAAGTCACTTGTACATGGCCTGGTTCCTTTTTCCTTTGTCAAGATTTTGCTCTCTCAAGTACATTTTTGAATGGATACCTCTTTTAGATGCTTCCAGTAAGATTTCATTAATTTTAGCAATGGTGCTTGTTCTATGAGACTTTCGATTTGGACCTTTGTACTACTGTGTGATATTTGTTCTTCCAAGAAAATAGTTCATCTTGATGATCTACATGTAGTTTTAGTTTCTTGGTATTGATTTTCTCTACAGCAGGCCAGGGTTTTCCCATTCCATGTCTGGTACTTTGATGCCAATATTTGAGAGGTTTGTTTTCTTTTTTATTGTATTTTTACTTGCTTTTTAAAGAGAATTTGAGTTAACTCCAGCCTTGCCTGGAAACTGATTCTTGGTTTCCAGAAGTGTTCTATTTTTAAAATGTCCGGGGAAGGGAAGGGGGAGGCATGCCCCAGGCCCCCCTAGTAGCTCAAAGGCACCGCCAAAAATGGCACGTCTGGTGCTTTCAGAAATATGTCCGCTATTTTGCAAAACTGTGGAAACCCTGTAAGTGCAGTAATGTGCAGTAAGTGACCTTTTGGCCTCACGCTTTTGCATCAATTTAATTCTAGTTTCTGCGACAGGCTTTTTGGTGGTAGAAGTGACTGATTCTGTTTTTAAAGCTTTGACCCAGGCCCGGGATATTTTTGTTCTTGAGCACCTGTTAGGTTGTGCCATGTATCAGTGAGATAGCTGGCTTTCGAAAGGCTTTGCCTGCTTTGCCTTTTTCTTTTTCTGTGTTTCTTACCAGATCATTTTAAGCTCTTTGGACGCACTTTTCTGTTTTTGCCTCAATTTGTTTCACTCGTTCTTCTGACTTCTGCATCATGTATGGTTTGTGCAAGATAGGTTGGTGTGTCTCAAATTTTAGGGATACTTAAAGAGGGTCCCTGACAATGTTTAATGCAGCAATTTTTTTAGATAGTAGATAATTGCCCCCACCCCACCCCCACCCCAAAACAAGTTTTTGTGAATGCTCCCTCATGTTGTGGTTCAAATTTTTTCTTGGCTTAAAATTTTTCAAATCAGTTAAATTAATTCAAGCAATTGTCTTTTATGAACACCTGAAAACTTCAGGTGGCCTCAATGGAATTTGAACCCGTGACCTCTGTGGTGCCAGAGTTTGTGAGTTCTTATCCCACTGAAGCCCCCTGAATTTTTCAGGAGTCTAAAAAAGACAATAATATAGTTTGAATTGCCCAGATAACCTGCACTTCAAATACATTTATAATTTCATTTAGTAAAGAATTAATAACAAAGTACACCTGTAGTCTTGGAAATGGCTTAGTTAGAATTTAAAGCAAAGATGTCTGAAGGAAAAGAAGGAAATTAATGAGCCACGTTATGAGGAAAGATCAAAACAGCAAATGCAGGATGACACCTACGTGGACACTAGAAAGGTGTCAAAGATGGGGATAGACCCAAGACAAAATAGATGAGGATGGCAGAGAAAGAAAAAGCTGAACCAAGTACTTGGAATGAGGTGTGCATTGCAGTGGCAGACAGAGCTGGAAACAGTGTTGTATCCTTATGCACCACTTGGTGTGAAGTTGACACATGTATGTGAAGATGAATATGTGTACTGTATGCTTTGGCTACGGCTACAGCCATACTTTGTCCCCTAAATTGAAGTAATTAAAGAAAGATTCTTTCACTACTACAGCTGCGCAGTGTATGATAACATTAAAATTCATTTTAACAATGACAACAGTCGGTTACAGTACTCAAACAAGCCCCCAACTTCAAATTAATTCAATTTATGAAACCCCTAGCTACATGTATGAACTGTTTATTACAGAAGTTACTGTACAGTGTACATTATAAAAATTATTTGCAATAGGTAATATTTAACAACTATTTGCCAAAGGCGAGGTGAGTATCGGTGACTAATAAATTGATGAAGGCTCTGGAAAAACATGCTACATGTATGTGACAATTTTTGGAATATTAGATTTTTTTAGAATTATCTTATGCTTAAATTTTCACAGATGTATTGGAAAATTTTAATGTAATAAATTTTGGCTGTTTCATGGTTTACAAATCAAGAATTATGATATGCAAAAACCTCCAGCGTTGCCATTTGCTAAACAAGAAACAAAAGAAACCTTATGTGTTTTAGTGTAATGACAAAGGTGATTATTTGAAAAATGCATTTTCTTTAAAACAATAATTAATTCCTTCGTTTGTCACCTGAACAAAACGACTTGTGGCCAATTTGGAAAAACCACTTGATATATAATAGGTGATTATTCGCATAATAATTTTTCAATAATTACTTCATATGTAACTATATGTAATGATTATTACACCCGTGTATATGGTTTTTGGTCAGGATATTACAGTACAGACCATTGCCATGTACATGTAATAACTAACTTACTAACCTCACTTGCTCGGAACCGCACTGGGGAATATTGTCCCTCAGTCGTTTTTCTATGGCCATGACCTCAGGCCAACATACCCCAGTACGGCCCTCACGCTCAGTTATTAAGAGGTTAATAATACTATGACTGCGAGGATCATAGCTTCAATTAATAATACTATTGTTACAAATTAGGCCACAATTTAAAAAGTACAGTTCATATGACAAAAATAAGACAAGCAGCCCCCATGACTTTGCATGATCTTTCACAAATGATTGAAATCATAATTATGGCCAATTCACTAACTTGGTGTTCTTTTAAAGAAATAACACTTTCGTTTACTACAAACCTGATATCACTGTGGTACTTACCTTGACTGTTCCATCACTACTTGCACTGATTATATTATGTGCGTCTGTAGTAAAAATGGCATCATTTACAAATGAAGTATGCCCACGGAATTCCTTTAAGGTCTTTCCTGATTTTAGGCCATGCATTCTGCAAAGATGATAATAAAAAGTACAATATCATATGTCATTATGGAAATTAATGTCAGGAGTAAACTGGTCAAATCCACCTTGGATAAAAAATATTTCACAAAGTATATGTAATCTTTAGGTACATGTACATCTGTATTAATGATTAAAAATATTTTTTTGGGCATTTCAACTCACGACTATTCAGCTGTTTAAAAAGAATCATTAAAAGTGAATTGGGGACATTGCGTTGTGTTCTTGGGCAAGACACTTTACTCTCATGATGCCTCTCTCCACCCTGGTGTATAAATGGGTACCAGCAAAATGCTGGGGGTAACCCTGTGATGGTAGGAGATAAGCTCTGGCTCTGATGGGCCACTTGGCTCGTAAACAGACTTTACTCTTTTTTTTTCAGAATCCAAATGATCTATGACAAAAAAATCCATTTTAGGATTTCCCCCCTCCCCCAAAAAAAGACAGACCCTTAGATTTTACTCTGTCTAATGCCAGACATATTTTATACTCAACAGGGGTTGAATCGGGGGTGAAAGGGTGAATGTCCAGTGCTGATATTTACATACATGACTGTAAGTTAGTCAAGATTCTCCTCCATGCAAACTAGTAGACATGATCAGTGACCAGTTATTTTAAAAGACTTGCCTTATTGTCATGTCAAATGATCCGCTCAGAAGTTGGCTGGCATCACGAGAGAAGGTCACGCAAGTCACACCTTTTGCATGAGCCTTCTCAAACCTACGCAAACACTGCCCTGTTTGTAACTTCCATACCTGAAAGAAACCACAATTTGTAGGACAAAATTAATGTCAAGTAAAAGGACAACTAAGTAAACAAGCAATAAGTTTAAAGTTCTAAGCATGTCCAGATCTGACAATACTGGAAATTTCATAATTATGATATTATTATTAATTATTTGAAATTTTATATAATTCTAAAATTGCTGGTTATCTAATAATTATGGGAAAATATTAATCAAACATCACATATGATCAAAATGTAATTAATGACCAAAGAACCACTCATGCATCACCGTAGAATTGAAGTTTGGACAATATGCGAGCCAGCGAGGCATGCGACGCATGTGAGCCATGGCCGCGAGTCATGTGAGCGAAGATGGCAAGTCAACATGCGAATCACACAATTATTGAAAGCTAACCATTTTAAAATAGGTGCTTAGACTTAATAACAGACTGCTTATCAGTGCTATTTGAAATGGGTGCTTAGACTTAAATGCGAAATTTGCATGACTCACTGCCTCGCAGATTGCCCCAGCCCCGTAGACTTGAATGCAGTTTGCTTTCAGAGAATCTGAATGATTTAGCCCTAAATGTCTAGATTAAGATTACAATCTATATTTTAGAAGTCCTAAGTTCTTTAAAAACCCATTTCTTGATCAAATTGCCCTATGTAAAAGAACTATATTTCGACCAATCAATGGCCATTTTCCATTGGAATTGTTCTTTTCAATTAGTGACATCCAATTGATGACCCTTTACACTTTATGTCCTTCGATGTGCTGGTGCAAGTGCCGTCATGAATAGCCAACATAATCTGCATCACACAGATCACACTTAAACTGATAAACACAAGGTCCATGTGAGGCTAAACAGTCAATTTACAGTGTAGTACATTGTAGTTCAGAAGAATAATATTAAGCTGCTTTGTCAGCTTTTAGAAACAAGACCCACTGCAACTTAAGGTTGGCTGAAGACTGAGATGGACTAAAATTTAATGTAAATTGTACATGTACCTTCAATTTCCCATCCTGTCCACCAGAAGCCAACATTTCACTGTCACGACTAAATGCTAAACAAAGAACAGAATCATCCATCATCATGAAGTTATCCTGGGCCTGATATTTCAGATCTTTTCTAATTTTTCCAGTGGTAAAGTTATACACTTCAATGAAGCCGTCTACACTTCCAGTCACTAAATATTGGCCATCTGGTGAGAACTTGACACACTCAGGGTGTGATTTGGTTCCAAACTAAGGGAAATAAACACAAATTTGAACAACTTCATTAGTGAAAACAAAGCAAGTTAACAACTGTCACATCGCAAAATGTAGGTTGAGTGCCTGGGATATGTCTAGGAGCTTCTACATGTACATGTACTGGAGGCCAGCCAGCCAGCCGGTCGACAGAAAAGCTCCCATGGCCAGCAATCCCCACAACCCAGCCACGAGCCCCCACACCAGGCATCCAGGTACCCATCATACTAATAAACAGTGGAAGTAGGGAGGGGAGGGGGAGGAACCAAAAGCTCTGGAAACTAGAAAAGCATAGCACAAAGTGGCTGGCAAAATTTCCAATGAATTGCCATGTGGTTAAGTGACTGAATGAGCATACTCCTGTGCCAGACACCACTGACCGCTCTTAAATGATCAACCGCCCCAGACGACTACGTACAGGTCTGTAACTGCAATTTGTTGTTAACTTTAGATAGATAAATAGTTTATTTAACCACATAATGCCTAGAAGCATTCAGCTTACTCGTTTACAATGTGCACGTGCAATTACAAAAATAATAATAAAAATTACATATTAATGGGACATACTTTTTCAGTGAGTGATTAACCCATTGACTCCCAGGGGTTCCCCACTGATGAGTAAAATAGTCTGGCGTTAGACAGAGTAAAATACTAAGTCTGGCCGGTTTCGGCCGGTTTGGATGTCAAAGCGTTAAGTTTAAAAAACTATGTTAGCAATCATGTACAAGACACAATGACAGATTCCTAAGGTACTTAACGATATATAAACGGTACATTACAAGATTTAATTATCTATTATATACATGTACCTCTTAAAAGTATTCACATTATCAGAAATTCTAGTATTGCTTGGTAGAGTATTCCAAAGATGGCTGAATTATAAAGCGCCACTTGCTATGAAAAGAACTTTGTTCGAGTGCCTGAACCTCTAAGATTATAATTAACTGTACAAAGTTTAAAAAAATCTTCAATGTAGCTAGGACCATTCCTACTGAAACATTTAAAAAGTAGGATTAAAACATGAGAAAACCTCCTTTCTGCTAGTGTGCAAGTATTTAAATTAATTTAAGAATACTATTGTATGAAGTGGACTTACTAGATAAACCTGTCTAATAACGTTCTATTGATAAAGACTAATGTCATGTAGTAATTTGCATCTTCTAATTTATCAGATAAAGTTTTTAGTTACTCCAATAAGTACTGGGCCACAATACTCAAGATGAGGAAGAATAAAAGCCTTTAGTTAATTAATATATAACTGAATCATTACATGCATTGAAATAAAACGTCTAATTCTACGTAAAGCATTTGTCTTTGTATACGCCTTATTTAACTGAGCTTTTAAATGCTCCTCACAGTATTTTCACAGTATTTATTGATAAATGGTTTTATTTATGGATAAATGGTTTGGTTCTTGTTAAACTGCATTTAACTACATCGAAGCCTGTTTTCTGGTGCATTTGGATTTATTTTACCTTAATGGTCCTATTCAACTGTGTGGGGTACTTCTCCTCCTCTTCATCCTTGACTGCTGCTTTACCACGGAACACATCAATGGTCGTTCCAGGTGGAAGGAGACCTTGGTACTGTTGCCATTTGAGGGCCTGACTCAGCAAAGCCAGCAAACGAGATGGTGGTACTACTGATACCTCTCCAGAAAGAGCTGCAATGTACATGAACTGCCATTAATACATGTATGTTGTTATTTTATATAAATGATTACAAGGAAATAATGATAGCATTTAAAATTACACTCTAATAGATACTGTACACTGTAATACCAAGTGCTACCCATTTTTACAAGTCTATGGCATACCACTGAACATGTAACCGAGGTCGAGGTCCCTACTGAAAGTAACAGACCAAGCTTTTCCCATTAATTCATGGCCCAAGGGCAAAGCACACAGGCCATAAATTAACAGGTAAAAAACGAGGAATCTTAACTTACAGTATAGTCTTTGAAAACAAGGTTAGTAGTTTTTTTTTTTTTTAAGGTACATGTATTTATTACCACCATTTTCATCAAAGCGTGGACACGTCACAGGAAAAACATGCTCTTATTAGCTGCAAACCTCACAAGTTTTGACAAGTTTGCCAAGTTTGAGGGATGTTCATGCAAGTTTTCCTAGAATGGCAGCAAGACTGGATATCAAAGACATTTTCTGAGAAACTGACCTTGATCTGATAAAGTATGCTTTGAATATTTTCAGTCAAACTATCGCATGCAAAAGTTTGCTTATACTTAATTTAATGGCTGCCAAACAAACAGTACAGCCTTTGAAAACAAGGTTGGTAGTTTTTTTTTTTAAGGTACATGTATTTATTACCGCCATTTTCATCAAAGCGTGGACACGTCACAGGGAAAACATGCTCTAATTAGCTGCAAACGTCACAAGTTTTGACAAGTTTGCCAAGTTTGAGGGATGTTCAAGCAAGTTTTCCTAGAATGGCAGCAAGACTGGCCAGGATATCAAAGAACTTTTCTGAGAAAGTGACCTTGATCTGATAAAGTATGCTTTGAATATTTTCAGTCAAACTATCGCATGCAAAAGTTTCCTTATACTTAATTTAATGGCTGCCAAACTCAAAATTTAAAAAACATGTTTTCCTGTCATGTGTCAGGAGGCAGTGCGGCGGTCCAATGGTTAGGGCCCTTGCCTTGAGATCCGGGGATCCCTGGTTCAAGACACATTCTGGCCACTGGTTGAATTTGTTCCTGGTAGTCCCCGGTTCAACTTCTCAGCTGCACTTGTAAATAGCCAACTACATGTAGCTTGCCTCCAGCCAGTTGGAATTCTTAACAATTGTTGTTGAATGTTCTGTTCTGTTGTGACTGTGTTCATTGGCCCTGAAAAGCCCCTATATGGAGTGGTCAATTATACATGTATGTACACTGTCTGTGTATGTATGTGTCCACGCTTAGATGAAAATGACAGCATATCTCTGAGGCAAATATGTTTTACATAAAGCTCATGGGAAAGGAAACTACATGTACATTGTACAGTGTACATGTAGTTAAAGTCAAGTGGAACATTCAACTGCAACAGACGATTTTGGCATGTGAAAAAAAAAAGGAAGAAAATAAATTGTAACCCTATGGGCTTTTTGAAAGGATTGCTTGCAAGATTGAAACGGTTTCACATAAACAACATGAAAAACGTGGTAGAAAATGCTGCATCAAAATTTCAAATTTAAGTGGGTCGTACTGTAGAAAACGGCCTGTGAAATTAACCAATCATAGCATGTGCACCATCTGAAAGACGTACGAAATACCCTTATTCGACTTAGTAATACATGCAGCTCAGTAAGGTAGAAAATCTTTACGGTTGGATATAAACACTGAATACATGTATGCAGGGTTTTCCTTATCAGGCGGTAACCGGTAAAATTTACCGCTTGTAAGAGCACTTATTACCGCCTGCAAACGCTCAGACGTCGCTTATCCTTTGCAGAACGTCCAACATTAACCAATTGCTTTACAGGTTTGAAAAGGTGCCATACCTGTTGCGATGAAAACTGAAGCGTTATCCAACTTTAAGACACAGGACGAAACTAAGCTGATCAACAACTGACATGTTTTATTCCTTATCTCCCCAGTCCCTATTGCGCACGGCCTACACAGTCCAAAGTTCACGCTAACACAACATCTCCCCTTTTCAAGGTCACAAACAACTTTTTTTTAAAATCACAAACAACTTAAGGTTCTCATCTCAGACAGCAAACAAAAATAAGAAACGGCGACTAGATCTTGTCTGAGATTTAAAACGAACATATAACGAATCTGAATCATGCAAGTCCTAAACTCTCCTTCAACCTAAGCGAAGGCTTGGTCAGTCTCTTTTGCCTTGTGGATATACAGGGTGAGGGAAGGGACTTCACAGGAGTTGGTGGCTTGTCTACAGTCACAGGTTCCTTGCTACTCGGCATCTCCGGTTTGTCTCCAGGAACTGGTGTGATGTGTGATCGATTCCGTCTCACTGTGCCTCTACCTGTCTCAACCGTGTAGGATCTTGGTGCTTCTGCTGCACTGGCAACTGTTCCCGTAACTGTTCCTGCGGTGTTCCCGTCATTAATGTGCACCTGGGTGCCGGGTTGTAGTGGCTCTAGCGGAACAGATCTGTGACGCTGGTTGAAGTTGGTCCTCAATTTGTCCTTGCTCTCTGCTTCTTTTTGACGCAACTTGTCGATGTCAGGCCAACTTGGGGCCAAATTTGTATGAAAAGTTGGAAGGGTGGTCCTGATTTTCCGTTCCATGAGTAGCTCTGCTGGCGAGTGTCCACAAGCAAGTGGGGTAGATCTGTATGCTAACAGTCCCTTGGTTGGGTCTTTCTCTTTCTTCAGAAGAGACTTGGTAGTCTTCACTGCTCGTTCAACCTCGCCGTTTGCCTGTGGGAAGCGGGGACTACTTGTTGTATGTTTAAATCCCCAGTCCTTTGCGAATTGGGTAAATTCTGCTGATGCATACTGTGGACCGTTATCACTCCTGACTTCCTCTGGAATGCCGTGTCGTGCAAAGATCGCCTTGAGCGCTCTGATAACTTCAGACGATTTGGTTGTCTTATTCATTGCCACTACCACTACATAGCGAGAGAAATAATCAACCACTATCAAGTAAGTGATGTGATCAAGTTCGAAGAGATCAGTTGCAGTCATTTGCCACGGACGCTCAGGGAAGGGTGTTGGCATGAGTGGTTCTGGCCTGATTACTCGGTGCCTTGCACAGATTTTACAGTTCTCCACCATATCTTGTATCTGACGACTTAAACCTGGCCTCCAAACAGAACTTTTAGCTCGCTCTTGCATTTAGTTATCCCTTGGTGTCCTTCGTGTAGCTTGTCGAGGACTTCTAACCTCAGGGGTGATGGGATGACAATTCTTGATGATTTCAGCAGTACTCCTTGAACTACACTTAGCACTCCTCTGTCTGACCAATACGGTTTCAGTGCATCATGAAGATTAAACTTGCTCGGCCAGCCCTCAAGGCAATAATCTTTAATCTCCTTACAAATGGTGTCTTCATCTTGAGCCTCCTTGATTTGTAGTAACTTGATGTCTGACACAGGGAGTGAGTCAAGTACACTGTCAAGATATATGTTCATTTCTTGTTCCTTTATGGTGGTCTCACACTCAGAACTGGTTGGCTGGATTCTAGAGAGTGCGTCAGCCACGTACATTTCCTTTCCAGGCACATGGATGACTTCTTTCAAGTGGAAATGCATGAGGCGCATCCGAAGACGCTGTATCCGAGGAGGGACGTCATTCAGTGTACGCTTTGTAAGGAGCGGCAACAGTGGCTTGTGGTCCGTTTCTGCAATGATGGATTTACCCACGATGTAGTCACTGCATCGCTCACATGCCCAGGTCAAGGCAAGGGCCTCTTTTTCGATTTGCGCATTTCTACACTCCACTGGGGTGAGTGCTCTGGATATGAATACCATTGGTCTCCAGCTTTCATCATCTTGCTTTTGAAGGAGGACCCCACCCAGTCCAAAAGATGATGCATCAGCAGAAATCTTTGTTTCTCTGTTGGGATCACATAATGCTAGGACTGGTGCTTTTGTTAAGCTAGACTTGATTTCTTGGCTTTCTCTTGTGGCAGTCCCCAGATCTACTGGCTCTCTTTCTGCATCAGGTCACGAAGAGGTTTTGTCTTGTCAGCTAAGTGCTCTGCGAACTTGCCCATATGGTTCACCATACCGAGGAATATACGCACGTCATGAATGTTGCTTGGTGCTGGAAGGTTAACAATAGCTGTTATTTTGTCTGGATCTGCTTCAATTCCGTTAGCACTGACCACGTTTCTGAGAAACTTGATCTTTGGGGCACTAAAAATGCACTTGTCGATATTGAGTGTCACGCCTGCTGCGGACAGGCGGTCTAAAACTGCTTTCAATCTTCTGCCATGTATTTCCTGGGTACGGCCATGACAAAGGACATTGTCAATGTTGCATTCAACTCTTTCCAATCCTTCAAGGATTCTACCCATGCACTTTTGGAATTTCTCCGAACCTGAGCTGATCCCATAGGGAAGAACGTTGAAGCAATACCGACCCCAAGGTGTAATGAAGGTGGTTAGTGGTCTTGAACTTCCTGACAACTTTATTTGCCAAAATCCAGAATTTGCATCCAGTTTCGTGAAGTACTTCGCTCCTGCAAGCTTTCCTAGGGTGACGTCAACTGAGGGTAACGGGTGATTCTCGCGCTGTACATACTCATTTAGCATTGTGAGGTCAACACACACTCTTACTTGACCATTACGCTTGGGGGTCACTACCATTGGCGCACACCATTCCGTTGGTTGCTCAACGTGTGAGATGACTCCAGTTTCAAGCATCCTTTGAATTTCCTTCTTGGTCTCAGCATAAAGTGGCATTGGTACTTTCCTTGGCACTGACAAGGCGAAGGGCTTTGATCCATCTTTGAGCTTGATGGTGTACTCTTCTTCCATTTTTCCCAGACCAGTAAACAGCCTTGGATATTCGTGCATTACTTTTGCCTTGTAGTCGTCACTGGTTAACTCACACACCCTGCTTATGAGTTTCAGGTTGGCTGCTGCATTCCTGCCCAAGAGTGGTCGGGCCAGATCCTCTACAACGTAAATATCTTCTTCAATGGACTTAAGTTCATTGGTAAGACGAGCTCTGAACACTCCTTTACAGTTCATTCGGTATTTGCATGGGCCTAGTAGAACCTTGGTGGTAGGTTGTAACCGTGCTTGGCTCAATTCGAGAAAATTGTGGCGTGGAATCACTGTTACATCAGCACCACTATCAAGCTTGAATAGCAATGGTTTTTCATTCACCGATATTGTGGCAGTCCACGGTGTCTTGCTATTGCTTTGCACTTCGTCTAACTCTACTATTTCACCGAGGAAAAATGATTCCTCAGTTTCAACTTCAAAAACAGTTCCCGATTTTGGATTTGCTGAACTCTTGCACGCTTGTGCCCAGTGTCCTATCTTCTGACATTTTCTACACTTAGAAAGACGGGCTGGACAGACTTTCTTTGGGTGTGGGTTTCCCAAGCATCTTGAACATTTCGAAAGCGTGTTGTTTGAACTTGAGTTTTGGCTTGAATTGGGTTTTGCCGGAGAGTTTTTGGTAGGAAATTTCTCCTTTTTCTTCATTCTTCCTTTAGCAATACTGTCAACTTCCACTGATTTCGATTTAAATCCACCATCAAGTATGCTTTGTTGGTGTTTTACCGATTCGCGTTGTCTTGCCAGGTTTGTAGCTTTTTCTTTTTTTTGTTAACTTCGGATCGAGTTGTAACCTTTCCGAGAGGTTGCGATTTCGTAGTCCCACAACAATGCGGTCTCGGATCAATTTGTCTTTCAACGCAACCAAAATTGCAGTACCTCGCAAGGCCATACAAATCTGTGATGAAGCTGTCAACAGATTCCCCCTCTCGCTGGATTCGGGAATTGAATTTCGCTCGCTCGAAGATTACGTTTCTTTTCACAATGAAGTGGTTCTCAAATTTGCCTTTTACCTGATTGTAATCATTTTCTTCTTCAGTTGTGACCTCAAATGAAAGGAAAATGTCATCAGCTTGATCGCCCATTGCATAAATTAACGTGTTTACTTGGTTTTCGCCGCTTCGCTTTTCGAGGCCAGTGGCTTTGCGACAGCGTTCAAATCGTTGAATCCATTTCGGCCAGTCCTCCGGCTTGAATGAAAATTTCGCCGGTGGAGGGACTTGAAAGTTTGCGACCGGTTGGATTTCTGGTGCGGCTTCCAGTGCTTGAGCTACGGGCGGTGGATTTTGCTGCGAGGAAATCGCACCGGAAGAAACCTCGTGCTCGGCGGTTGACATGTCTTTGTCCTGTTTGTGCTTTGTGTTTCTGCTTTCCAAACAAGCTCAACGGTTAATTCACAGTTCGATGGAAGCGTAGCGAAGGTTCAAAGCTAATGTGAAGCTACCACATCTGACACCATGAAGCGTTATCCAACTTTAAGACACAGGACGAAACTAAGCTGATCAACAACTGACATGTTTTATTCCTTCTCTCTCCAGTTCCTATTGCGCACGGCCTACACAGTCCAAAGTTCACGCTAACACAACAAAAACTTGGGAGAACCCTGTGTATGTGCATCGGATAGGTAATAAGTACTACATGTATCTTGGTAGTAAGACTTATCCACAAATTCTCGGCTTCCTTGCTAGTGTGTTATACAACACTGCTACTCATATCGTGAACATTACTGTACTGTACATGTGGATCTCCTGCTTAATTTACATTGTACATGTACCTGTATTGTAATTTTCACTAAGAGGTTCTTTTTCCTAATAGACAGATGTTAATCAAAACAAATACCGGTAAACATTATTTTGCAGTAAAAACAGTTACCTTGAGCAATGGCTGCCCTTCTGCGCTCTTTGCTTCCACCTTCAGGGTAAGCCTAACAACAACAACAGTTACATTGCTTTTTTTTTATTTACATGCTTTAAGTAATTTCTATTTTACAATTTGTCCACCCAAGTGTAGCAGAGCTACAGCTGTAATCGAGTCGGGTGGACCAGTGATACATGTACAACAGATTACTGTAAACTACACATACATGTACTTCATTAATTTAATACCGGTATATTTATATCTCCTCAAGGGAGATATAAAGCCGTAAAACAACACTAGAATAGAAAGAAATAAGAAGATGTACAGAGCACTCGCTGAAGGGTCCATAATATGGCATCACATCCACAACATATGTGAGAATTAAAAACAACGAATAGTTATAATTTTAATGCACCTCACCCACAAACTCCTTTATACAGTCATGTACATGTATTTACATGTATAAATTATTATTTTAAACAGACCTTTTAAGAATACATGTAGTTACATGTAAATCATATTCACTCACCTCTCTCGGATCAAAATATGAACGAGCCAACAAATTTTCCAAGTGAAGATACCGATCGGGTTGCTGTTGCTTCAACATTATCATTGGATCTGTTTGACGCAGCAGCGACCTTGCGGCTCCCAGTTCACGCAGCTCTATCAACTCCAGAACAATCTGAAGCAAAATAATTATGTAAATGACTAGTCATTATTTGAATGACTCATCAGGATAGCTTCTGTACATCACTTAGTAAAAAATCTTGGTACTTTTTGAAAGCGCACAGTGATTTTTAAAAATGCCAGAAACCTGCAGATCTACATGTAGAGTAGATTATCTTTTATCCACTACAATTTGCATGTTTAACACCAAACATGGGGGCCCAGTATGCAATATTTACTGTACTTTGTTACATGTAAATGCTCAGCAAAATTTAATTTAAAGTTCTTTTTCCTAATTTGGAATGTACAGTACTACAAGCCTTCCAGTAAAACAGAAAAGATTGCCCATATTATGATGTTCTGTTGTTTCTTTCTTCAGTTCTTCAGTTTTATTACTCGGTAAAGCTAAAGTTGCTATACACCAAGATAAAATGAAAAATAACAAGCAAACAAATAATAACAATAACTGTACAACAATGACAATAATACTTATTGCTACTACATTATAAAAATTCAAAATTAATCATATCAAGTTGAGATCTAAATTGGGAAACGGTCCGACATAGAATGTACAACATGAGCTGGGAGCAGGTCCCAGTCTATAACAGTTCTGGGAAAAAACGAGTATTTGAAAGCATCCAGTGATGGAGAAAAATTTAAAATTGCGTTCCCTTCGAGTGGCCGTGGTGGAGTGGGTAATGTAATCCTCAGGTGGAATAGCAACCAGATCTTTCAAAATTTTTAACATCAAGATCACTCGGTCACGTTCTCTCAGTGATGACAGGTCTGGCCATTTTAGTTTCTGCAATAATGCTGACACCCTTTGTTGCCATTAGTTGTTAAATACAAAATGGATAGCACGTCTCTGGATCTTCTCGAGCTTATCAGAGTTGCATTTGGTGTATGGGTCCCAGGCCGAGCTAGCATAGCAGAGGATGGGTCTTACAAGGCTGACGTAAGCTTGGGCTTTTGACTTCAGATGAGCAGTTATACAGGTTTCGTCTAAGGAGATTTAGGGAGGAAGATCCTTTCCGTGAGATATAGTCGATATGTTCGTTCCAGCTAAGAGTAGTTGAGATAGGGGTGAACATCAGACTCTGACAGTTTGGAGCCGTATAGATAGTACTGTAAGTATGCTTAAGAGGTGATTTCTTTTTGGTAATGTGGAGAACACTGCATTTAGAAGGATTAAAGGACAGTTCCAAGTAGAAGATCAGGTAGAGAGTTTGCCCAGGTCAGACAGTTATCAGAGGTAAGTTGAAGGAGGCAAGACCGTTTGGCAAGTCATTGATAAATAGCAAAATAAGAGAGGTCCTACAACGGATCCTTGAGGGACTCCTGAGGTGACTGTGCAAGATTGTGAATGCTCACCACCTACAACAGTCACTTGAGACCTTCTGGTTAATAGACTTTAGAACCAAGCCAGCAGTTTACCCCTGATACCATAGCGTGCCAACTTAGTAAATAGCCGCTAGTGAGAGACGGAATCAAAAGCCTTGGAAAAATCCAAGAGCAC
>NC_090885.1:18484101-18499101 GCF_036669925.1 Montipora capricornis | reverse complement strand
TTTATTTGTTTGGATATGGATATTTCAGTTATTTTCAGTTTGTGTCAATTGACACCTCACGGGGTTTTTTTTTTTCCTGGAAACACCAAAAAAGAACGAATGATTTATACACCTGATGGGAATTTGCCCTGGATCCATCCAAAAGAACGAATGATTTTTACACCTGATGGGATTTTCCCCTAGATCCATCCAAAAGAACGAATGATTTATACACCTGATGGGATTTTTTCCTGGATCCATCCAAAAGAACGAATGATCTATACACCTGATGGTTGTTTTTCCTCGAACCATTCATAAAAACGAATGATTATACTCCTGCAGTACACCCTGAATCTATAGCAACGCAATCTCACTTGGGCCTCCATGTTTTTCTGAGTCAATCTGCCCCTTTTTTAGCTTCGTAATCCCCATTTCGTAGTGGTATTTTACTGCATTGGGCATTTTCCCTGTCATGCTGGTTCCCAGATCGACTCCTTCTCATGTCTCGTGCCCAGGCCATGTGTGAAGTTTGGGTCACATTTGAATTCTTTTGTCGTAAGCACAGCTGACGTTTGCTGGAGACTTTGCAAATGTTTGGAGAGAAGGGAAATTTGTGCCAGCTTTTTCTTCCATGTAAGTAACCAGGTATCCATGTTTCTTTATTTTGAACTATAATTTTGTTTCAGTAATCATATTATACATCTGGTAAGTGTGTCCTTGGTTAATGTTATCAGTCCCAGTTTTGCTTGATTGGTTTTGCAGTTTTGATCGTGTTAGTCTGTCCATGGTTTTGGTGTTGTTTTCTCCTGGTTTTCCGTTTGTTCCTTTCTTTTTCCTTTCTTGACTCGGCACAAGGGGGTCGGGTAGAGGTCCAGCGCTGGACTAGAAACCCCCTTGCTCGGTTGCGCTCTGCTCCTGAAGATTCGCAGCCATTTACGAGCCTAATGGTGTCGCAGTCAGCTTTTCTTTCCCTTTGAGTTGTTTAGATTTGCTTATTTAATGCACTTGTGTTTCATTTTGCATGGGATTTCTTTGGGTTTTGGAACTGCCCTTTCCTGTTTTTTAAGAACGAAGGGTTTGTGTAGGGATTGTTTCTTATTTACTATCCTTATTTTTTAAGAACGAATAATTTTCATGTTCAAATGTTTGTTTATCCCTCTTACTTGATTTAGTTCCTTATACATGTACTATCTGGCTGTTTCTGAAATTAAAGTTTTGTTTTCACACAGAGTTTGTTTTGTTTTGCTAACTCCACTGTGAGGTTGAGGGTTTGCTTTGTGAATTTCTCTTCCTCATTTCACAGACTAACTTTTGGTTATGATTTTCCCTCAACTCACCATCCACACACACAGTATTTTCCCCAGACCTACCCACTTTACTAGAGATTATTATTTCAGTTAGTGGAGAGAAACCCCTTCTTGTAGGGGGATTCTTGCTGCAGCACCATAATCATGCCACAAAGGTTGCTAGTCTACTGCTGTTTTTGTTTTTTTTACTTTATACAACTATCTGAATCATTATTATAAAGAGCTTGATTATCATCATCGTGATGTCGTTCCATGGCAATATTTTGTGTGACATCACTCATTGTTTCAGAGATTTATTTTCTCTTGAAATAACGACTTCTTTTGTTACTGTACTGTAGGTGGTTAGCAAATATGAATTTCAAAAAAAATCTGACATCAATGTTGTAAAAAGCAAATATTGCTATAGTCAATATTCTTATAGCCTGAGAAACCTAAAACAATCTTCAAAGGGTCAATTACTGAGTAATAAAAAATGTACTGTAAGTTACCTATAACTTTACCTGCAATGTTGCGAGGGTCCTTGGCAAGCTGTTTTCTTTTAGAAACTGTTGGATCAGTCGGATTACACTGCCAAATAGAATGGAAGCAAAATGACTAATACAATACATACTTAATTGTACGCGAACGATACCGAACTTCATGCCAGTTCTACGGATACATGTACATGTATTAATTTAACGAAGCCGAACGCTCGGTAAATGAAGACCTTACCAATATCGCTTACTGGTGGACACAAAACAGACTGAGAAGTAACCACAAGAAATTTGAAGTCATGTTAATCGGCACAAGAAATACGATAGCTACCTCCCGCGACTTAAGAGATTTTTCTAGATGGTGACCTGCTAAAGCAGACAAATAGTGTGAAATTGAGTGGTGCACATAGATCGTAACCTAAGTTGAAATACACATGTATGCAAGTTCATGTAATATCTCGAAGAGTTTATCCCAGATTGTAACTGTTGAACAGGGTATCTACGTGTACATGTAAGTACTTCAGCTGGAAAGTGCCACGTACGATATATAAGCAAATGATATTACCAATTATGGATTATGGTTATAGTCTGGGGTGACTGTGGAAGACAAAATGCTTTGCACCTCGAGCGTCTTCAAAACCAAGCTATGCTTATTATCCTTGGGGCAAATCGCAAGACTTGTACACAATTTATGCGATCAAAACTAGACAGTTCATGAGATTACCAAGTCAACTATAGGCCAATGTAGTTTTAAGAGTGCGGCCCCCCGTGAATGGAATTCTCTTGCAAGAAACATCGCGATACTCCTACAGTACCGCTCAGAAATACGTTAACCAAAATATGCGCACAATACGGGCATATCTATACGCGTATGTGCGTATATCCATACGCATATGTGCGTATAACCATACGCGTATTCGGGAAACCGATATACGCGTCTGCCTCACTAGCTTCCTTACTGTTTTACTTATTGTTATAATAAAGAATACATGTACATGTAGCTTGACAGCACTCAAATAGTACAAGACTACGAACTACACGACAAAGACGCACTTTTACAAACAGCTGTCGCGTTGGGAATACAACGAACCCACGCACGGATGTTTATTTCATTGATAAACATACAGTTCAGGTTCAGAGTTATTTTGTTCCACACTATCAAAAGAGAGAATTAATAATATACAAAAGGCACACCATCAATAAACATGCAATTCTCGGAAAATGTTCGAGTTTACATGTACCTCGCCGAATACGACAGAAGTTCTACTCCTATTTGAAAGGTGTTGCATTACCTGTCACGACTTCCTCTTGATGTGAGTCGTATGCAAATTTTGATAGATACTTGTTTAGGCATTTCCTTCTACTTTAATTTGCTATCAGTTTAAAACCAGCAGTATCAAATGATACGATACTAAAGAAATTGTTTCCCATTATTTTATGAGTTGGTCGCTTCTCTTCATATAAAGTTTTTAATTCAACGGAAAGGTAAAATGGAAATAAATTGTTGATTTATCTTTCGACTGGATCAATTTCACACCCATGAATATTATTTTTCACTCCCAATTTCACCGCGTGAATTTTTACCCTTAATTTCACGACGTGAAAGTTTTCACCGATCATTCACGGCATGAATAGTTTCATGCCAAGAGTGAAAGTCTCTTATCGTAGAGTGATTACGGCGTATTCACGCTGTGAAAATTGAAATTCACGCACCGGGACCGTGAAAAAATTTCACGGTGTTTACTGAATCCATAAGGCCCTTTTTGCGTGAAGGGTCACAAACGATACACGTATTTGAATGCCAAACTTAAGACAAATTTTTGTTTCCCTTCTGATTCATCAACATTGAATTACTTTTGCTTGTTATCCAATAAATTCGCGACAGGAAGCGACCTGCACGTTTGCAACATGATAGCTTTTGCAGTATGTAAATTCTCTGTTATCAGCTCGTAGCTTTGTTCAGATCCAAAAGTTCTTTGTTTTACTCAAAAATGCAACACAAAGGAAATTTATGGTACTGAATAACAAAGGAAAATCAGACGCGCATGAATATACGCGTGTGTGCGTCTAAGTACACACACACAGATGTATGTGTGTGTAAGTATACGCGTATGTGCGTATAAGCATACACGTATATGCGTATACACTGCGTATGCGCAGTTAACGTATATCTGAGCGGTACTGTACTTTAAGGACTTTTAAGTCAAAATTATTCAATTAATTTCTATATCTCAATGTAAATTTGCATGTTTGTAGTGTCTTTCAGTCTTAATATCTCGTTTTCTGATGTGATCCTGTATATATATATATTTTGTAGATATCTTAATATTATACATGTTTATCTCTCTCTCTCTTTTTTTGTGTTAACTCTTTACAATATTAATATTTTTACTGATCACCGGTTTACACCAGCAAATCTTTTGATTTTGCTGATTGGTCTTTTCAGTCTAAATAAAGATATTGCTATTATTATTATTATTATTATTATTATTATTATTATTATTATTATTATCATTATTTAACAATTATTGGATGAGGTTGAGCATGTTAGCGATAATTATCAAGGCCAAAGTTTGTGTTATCTGCTGAAGCCGAAGGCTGAGACCTTGATAATTATCGCTAACATGCGAAAACCGAATTCAATAATTGTTTTATTATGCATATTCCTGAGCTGAGCTCCGCCATGACAAAACTGATCAAACTGCTGGTTAGTGTTTCAGGTGATGTCACTTCTGCATGCATAAAACTATTGTCCGTAGGTATGACGTCAATTCTACATATATAAAATCTATTATTTGTAGCTATGACGTAAGAGAAACAGAGCAAGCAAGAATTTTAGCTGCGTGCTTATAGCCAATCAAAATCGAGCTGGTGACACCAATGTATAATAATATAAATTTATACATGTACCGGTACATGTTGCAAGAGAACTTACAATGATCGATACTACCTTTCACTATTATTACTTTAGAAAGAAGCTTTAAATAGGAGGACAATTACGAAGATCATGTATTCACATATCCACTACAGATCAAAAATGCTTTGTTTTCATGCGACTTTAAACAACGAATGGCCTGACACGTGCAGCATAGCCGTGATTCATGAAATACCATGAATATGCAGTATTTACGAATGATTTAGAAACTTAAGCACAAACTTGAAGTAAGGTATGATCTGATTAAGCTTGAAAGGGAGAATATATCAAGAACAGTAACATGTAAAATACAGAACACGACTTACTCTGCAGACTCAACTTCGAGCGCCATCTTGGATAAACGAATGGTAAGGAATTCTGGGTAGGTTGCAAAACATTTGGCAGAGTGGTTGTCGGGAAAATTTATAAAACTGATCCCCTAAAGAATTCCAAGAAAAACGAGTGGCTGTTGAGCATTGATACACGTGTTTCTCCATTAGAACATTCATTTAATTTATTCTGATACATTTATCTGTGCAGAACGGATATATTTGTTGCTAAAGGAAGGGAAGGTGACACGCTTTTAACTCCACCCCTATTGGTATTTCGATAGAGTCAATGGCGTCTTCCACAGCACGAGGTCGTGGCGGCATTGGTAGAGGAAGAGGGTTTGGGTTCCCTAAAGCCCAGACGAAACCAGGAGAAAGCCCAGTTGAACAGAAGAATTTACCATCGGAAAATACGGCCGAAGAATTCAATTTATCAAAAGTTTTAAGTGATCTAAAAGATACAAATGTCGAAGAGACAGTGACAAAATTGTCAAAGTACATTTCCTCATCGGATTCTTCTTCGAAAATCAAAGAAGTAGTCAACCTCTTATGCCAGCGGAGTCTTAAGGACAGTGAGTTTGCACCCTTAGCAGCAAAGGCTTCGAGCAAACTTTGTTCTGCGGATTCTCTGGGGATTGTTTTTAGAGGATGTTTACTTAAGAGCACGCAAGAAAATTACAAAAACAGGGAGATTGTTCGTAAGAAATCGATCAGGGAATGGATAGGTTTGTCAGCTTTATTATGTGAACTTTTCAGTCATTTGCGCACGGGTGAGGCTCCCTTGAAGCCTCTAGCGGGAGCAGTATACCAAACACTGGGTGAATTATTGATGACGGAAGGAGGTGCTGCCAGGAGTGAAGATGAAGACCTTGAGGAGGACGAAATAGATTGTTTTTACCGGCATTTTAAGACAGTGGGAAAGCTTTTAGAGATGGTCGATGCGGTGAGTCAATTGACGCCTTTTTTTGTATACAATGGAAGAAATTTGGGAGACTTTCCTAATTTGTGGCATGGCATTAAGTTAAGAGGCCCTGACAGGGTACAGCCTGACAAGCGACATGGCCCAAAAAGTAGCGACAGCACATAAAATGAAATTCCGACAAAAGACATCCTTTCCCAGCAAAATTCCAACAGTGACGTCGAGGCCGAGAATGAGCCGATTAAACCCTGACACGAGTAATTTTAAAATTAAGACAAGCGACATGGGACCCCCCCTGTCAGGGCCTCAGTTAACCTATGCCTGTGTGGCTGTACCCCTTGCTGTGGGATTGCCTTTTAGATTTGGCATTTCTTCTCCCCCCTCCCTAGTAATTTCCTGGCACCTCACTGTTCAATTCTCAATGCTGCCAATCTCATTCCCAGAGCTTGCATGTACATGTATGTGGAACAGGAACCGGAGGCTATGGAATAATCCAAAACTGGAACCAGAAAACTCTGGTTCCAGTTGAATAACTGTACATATACTGTATGAAAAGTCTTCTGACCATGCATAGAAATTCTAGCCTGTGTACAGACCGCCCCTCCCCTCAAAAAAAAAATCGGAGAGGAACGGTCTGTGATTTACCGATAGTAATCGTGTTCCGGAATAATTTTGCATACATTATTTAGTAATCTACGCTGACCAAAATTTGCGTGGCTCATATTTCGTTTGGAGCTAAATTCTCAAAATGGTGGTCAATGAATTAGATTTCAAACGTGCATCGAAGAGCGTCTCCGATAGTTTTAAGATACCTTGGCTTTATAGCATAGAAGCACTCTTTAAAGGAGAGGATGTATTTGCAAGTCTTCCAACCAGGTACGGCTCTGATCTTCAAAACAGCACAGATCGTTGCCGATGAGCTGTTATTTTCCTCGGTGTGTACATTCTCAAATCTTCCATGGCATCACGCTTTGTAGATTGCACTTGAGAATGGCTAGGCTGGTTGGGATTACACTGACTGGTAAGGAATAGCGGGAGACGTTTTCGAGTGGACAATCTTTTGAATAGTGCTATATTCACCTCGTGAAGAGCGCTTTCGTTTCTTTTGCGCTGACAATTCCTACAAATGTACGTCGAATCGATTTCCACTTTACACTCCATAGATAACAATTCCGCTCGTACTTTAAAAGAAAAACCTCTTTGACAATCAAAAAGATTTTTATTCGTATTTTGTACCATGCTCAAAGTACACACGAACGAACTCATCGTAAAATCTCTCACGGTGGTTCTCACGGTGTTGATGTAGAGAAATAAAAATAAAAGCCAATCAAAACTCGTTGTTTCAATGATGTAATGATCGATCGATAATAACCAATCAAATCATTTTCCACACATTCCAGGAAAAATCACGTGGTATGGAACACGATTATCAACGGTAAATCACAGACCGTTCCTCTCCGATTTTTTTTGAGGGGAGGGGCGGTCTGTACACAGGCTAAGAAATTCAAACTTTAAGAAATATGTCTTCCTCTAAAATAGAACACTTCCACAACTCACTGGACTATGCATACACTCTCAAAAGGTTATCCGAATTCTAGAAGCTCAGTATGAGGCTTTAAGGATACAATCAGTATCCTTCCGACTGCTTTCGGGAAGTCGTTAATTTACCAAATGTTGCTGTACATATTTGACTACTTTTATTCCAAGTGAAATGAAACCGTTTTTTAACAGCCAATCAAATATGGCCTTCTTTGGATTTGACCAGAGCCTCTCAATCCTGACAGCTGGTCAAGGGAACAATGGCTCCCGGAGTGAGATTGCAATGTGGTAGACTCAATTTGACATGTAAAATTGCAGACCTAAATTTTCCTGGTCAACAGCAGTGAAGTATGACAAATAAATTATTGGTTATTTACAACACTTGCAGTGAAAACAATTGAACAACGAACATAGAATTGTCTCATCTATAAAAATTAAATCGACAATTGCAAAAAGAGGGAAAAGTACACCATGGTTTACAAGCATGTGATGTCATACATCTGATATTGACTCCAGGGTTACAAAGATACTCCAAAACTCTAAAGGCTCCTCATAATACAGTGAAAGCACTGTACAGTGTATCAAAAGAACTGAAGAAAGCAATCTAGTAAAAAATATCTTTACCACAATTGCTTGTAATCTCGCAATCTGATTGGCTAATTTTCTGTGGTCGATAAGAGTCTGGACAATGCTGCTCACGTCATGCTTGCGTCGATTTGTCACTCAATGTAATGGCCAATCAGGAACGCCCATTTTGGGAAATAAACCAATATTGCGAGAAAGTTATAGACAACGCTTGCTCTTTCTTCAATTCATGACTTTGGTCATGCTCTGAAATAAAAACTTTCTTTGGCGTTGAATATTGTGGTAAAAAACAAATCGAAAGTGGTTCAGCATTGTCTGTACTCTTATCGACAACGATATTCGTCATCACAGTGGTCAAAATTTTGACTACTGTGATGATAAGAGTACAGACAACACTGAAACACTTTCAATTTGTTAAATTTATCAAATGCACACCCTATGATGTAAAGGAAAAGAAACTAAATAAATGTTTTAAGTGAACAATCAAAAACAAACATTTGGCAGACGTGCAATACATTGTAAAATATAACAAAGCTGTCGCAGAAGAAAATATGTAAAGGGTTTTGTTTACAAGTAATGCACTTACATACCCCACCATCCCAAACTGGCAGTTAATATTAACACCTTTCCAAAAGAAAATATGCTTTTCATTATTTTCCACAATGAACTTGGGAAAAAATGAATAAAATGGCAAAACCCTGAAGGGTTAATTTAAGTGGCCGATTACATGAGGTGGGCTGGCTTGTTTAGCTGTCCCACGGAATAGTCATTTTTTATTTTTAAATAAAGGATGTATAAGACAGCAAAAGCCTTAAGGTTTTTTTTAAATTGTAAAATGGTGAATTTTAATGATTGAGACAAACGTCTCTCCACTTCCTCTTGTTGTTGTTATCTTTTTTCACACAACATATTGTAAATTTAGCCCGGCCAGGCTGGGTCACCTCATGTACTGGTATTACCGCATTGAAAGTCATCCCGGCAAACCTGACCGTCCCGGCTGACCAGGCTAGCCTGGCTCATCTTATCAGGCCCTAAATGGGGATTAAGGAAAACGTTTCCCTGGGAAAATTAGACAAACCAAAATAGAAATGTGATTAGTTTTTTTAACAAGGCCTGTGGGATTTGGTGTGTGGGAAAGTGGGGATTGAAAGAGAATGTGTGCTCTGGAAAAGACACTGGTTCCCTCCCCTTCACCCTCTTCTTAAGTCTTTTCATAACAACTTTTTGAACTGAAAGTGATTTCTGAGTTGTTTCTCTATTTTAGGAAAAGATGGACGATCTTGTTGGAAAAATAAGAGACACCATTCTTGCTGTGGGTACATCAGCCAAGACAAGATGCTTATTGGTTGAGCTGCTTGAGTTTCGAGCCCATGACTGGACATTGAGTAGTGCTGTAGAAAGTTACTACTGTGATACATTAGCTGACATCATGGCTCAAGGGGTTTAAGGTCCGTAAGCTTATTTTAGATCCTCTAGTTAAAAATTTATTTTCACAAAATTGAAATCTGTCCATTTATCGTGAAAAAAATGAAGTCTCTTTTTTTTTAAAGATTGCCTTATCTCTCTGTGTCAACTTTACAATACACAAAATACATCAATTATTTGTAAAGACTCTTTAAGAACTGACGACTTGACACTGCTCAATTGACATTGTAGCAAAAGCATTTTCTTCTCAGATTTTTTATTTAACAAGAAACAGGAATCTAAATTTTTGGCTACTAATTTGAATTGTTCCTCTTTCATTTAAGCAACAATTTTATTTATTTATTATTATTATCATTTATTATTATTATTATCATTATCATTATCATTATCATTATCATTATCATTATCATTATTATTATTATAAACCACGCATTTGCCATCAGAGGCATATTTTTCTGTATAGCATTAATAGGTTATTATTAAATCATACACATAAGTGTCAAAATTTGTACTTTCTGTCAATAAAGTATTGAATGTCTTCTGCACAGGTCTTATCGTTTCATCCATGTGCTGGCTTTGTTTTGGGAAGCTGTTAATCAGAATCTCCTGACATCAGGACATATTATATTTTTGAGAATTGAGTGAAATCCGTGTTGTCTCTTACGGCTGGTTTAAGCTAGTGGCAAGGTTAGGCCTGTCCTGATTGCGTTTGGAATTTCGACTTTGGAGTACTATTTTTCATTTCAAGCTCTCTTGAGCACTTTCGCTTTTTTAGCAAAATTTTAGTACGTCGTACTTTTTCACATTTTGAGAAACAATTGAACCTTTTGTTCGTATTCTGGGCTGGTTCAGATCAACATTTTATCTGTAAGAACGGTTTTCAGCAAACGGAGATTCTGTATTGAATTACTGAATCCCAAAAAGTTGGGTAGGGTCGTACCTCCTGTTGAACACCTTATTTCATTGGCTTATAGTGTCGTACTTCCTCTTGTTTTCTGTTCTAAATCCATTGTTATCGTTGTTCGTTCTATCGTTCTTTTGGCTAATCCTGAACATGAAATCCAGGCTAAAACCAGGTCAGTCTTCAAAACTTCTAGTATCAAGAGTTTATATTACCATTTAGTATTTTTTTCTCTGAACATTTAAAAGACAATGGTGGGCCGACTCTTTGGTTAATAAAAATGGGAATGCTGATGATAATCTCCAAGGGGATATTTCAAATTAGATATTGGATATTGCGTTTCTAGCTTTCTTATGGGTTCACTCAATCTCGGTTCCCAGCTCATATACCATATATCCTAATATGGAAACTGATTGCGTCAAGTGTTGCCAAGCTGGAAACTGATTGGGTTTTACTTTCCAAGTGTCCAAGCGTTCAGAATTTAACGAAAAATTAATCAAACAAATATTCTGTTCGCGCTTGTTGTATAGCCAACTCGGCGCTTACGCAGCATATCCAACGCGCGCCCATGAAATAGCTTTAAATTAGAATGAGTTAGCTATTGAAAAGCAGCCTTACGAATTCGGCCTTCACATGGTGTGAAGGATTGTTGACCTCATTAGGGATAGTTGGCGAGTTTGTCTGCAGACAGACCGGTACTTCTTGAGCCTGTTCTGTGTTCCGAATTTGTTCCTTTCCGCAGATAGTAAAATATGTTGCGCACGTGGGAAAAAAAGCCGCGCGTTTCTTTTTTCCTAGTGCGCGCCCTACGAATCGAAATTCACGCTTTTTTCCAAGAAAAAGGGGATGAGTTTCTTCCAGTCTGATCTTGTCTTCGTCCAGTTCCCAACATTTTTCTTCTGCGGGACAATTTTCTCCGCTCCAAAATAGAAAGAGATACATGTACCTATTACTTCCGATTGCCGTGAAAAACGCTATGGCCGTCCCCAATTTTTTTTCTCCACTTACCGTCGTCCGACCTACTCATATCTTTTAGTTTTATGAGGAAGGTAATAACTTCAAACAGGAGCCCATCAGTAAGAGCCTCCATCTTCCACTTTGTTTGTATGAAGTAGCGTTTTTCCTGACCTTTCTACATTTAGAACCACTTTCACGCCGTTTGTTGTCATTGTAAACGTCAGTAACAATTGAACAGGGAACGGGGAGGCGTTTTCAAAACTTTGAGTCTTGTTTCCCGCATCCGACCGCCATCTTGGATCGCCCCTTCATGCAGATCACTTAGGGAACACCTTCAATTAGCGCGGCAAGTTCAGAAAAGTTATTTCTAAAAATAAATCGGTCAGGAAAAACGCTACCTCACCTGGGGAGGCCAGTTGGAGCTTCCTACTGATGTGATCCTGCTTCAAACACAATTTTATAGCTTTTAATATGAAATATAAGCATTATGACAGGAGACATTTGACAGGTAACTAATTTTTAATTTTATCCAATTAAAACCCATAATTTGGTACCTCTCAGGGGTTAAAAAAATTCATGCCGCACCAACCCTATTTCTGTCCGCGGGAGAGTAACATACTAAAGCTTGGTTTTCACTAACGACGCAAGCGCAAGCTTAAACGCAAGCATAAGCACAAGCGTAATCACAAACGCAAGGATCAAGATTTTTCCTTTTCCTCTCTGCTTGCGTTGTGTGAAAACGGGACGTAACGCAAGCAGAACGTAAGCTGTGATTTAGACCCGTTCCAGATTCCACTCCCAGCGCCCATTGTAAGAGAGAACTCTTTGTCTCAGCGTCGCGTGCATGTACTTGCATTATGGTTCGTTTTCACTTGACACGAACCTTATGCTTGCGTCGCTGGTGCAAACCAGGCTTAACTCTGTTCGTGTCGTGTCGTGTCGCTTTTTCTTACATCAACCGATCTATCGGGGTGCAGGGATGGCGCGGTGGTGAGAGCACTTGCCTCCCACCAATGTGGCCCGGGTTCGATTCCCAGACTCGGCATCACATGTGGGTTGAGTTTGTTGGTTCTCTACTCTGCACCGAGAGGTTTTCTCCGGGTACTCCAGTTTCCCCTCTCCTCAAAAACCAACATTTGACTTGATTTACTTTCATTGTTAATTTCAGTTTACAGTGTCCCCAATTAGCGCTCCAGCGCTAGAACGAGTAGACACTTAAATATTGCTAGTGCTAGTCACCCTTACTTGCAGTCGAGGACTGAATTGCGAAGGGCGCGGCTCACGACATCGGGCTGAAAGCATACAAAGGCGCCTCTGGCTGCCGCTATACAGTCCATGTTTGATGTCGGAGCACAGCACCACAGCTAGATGTCAATTAGCTGTGAGTCGATTTTGATGAGGGAGGAAAACCGGAGTACCCGGAGAAAAACCCTCGAGTCAGGTTGAGATCGACTGAAACTCAGCCCACATGCTGGCCGAGGCCAGAATTGAACCCCGGCTCGCAGTGGTGGGAGGCCCGATAGATAACCACTAAGCCACCCTGACTCCCTGACTCCCTTTAAATAAAGTTTCTTTCTTTCTTTCTTTCTTTCTTTCTATCCAAATTTTTTAGGAAACGCATACGACGTTAAACGGAGAAAAAAAGAAAGATAAGGCCCCGAGAACGCATTCAAAAATCGGATAATTTACATCCTGGTTGTGAAAAGCATTCTGGAAACGAGGCTTAGTGGAAGCAATGGCAATTGCGTGATATTGTAAACTCGATCATTTCCGTCAACGCAGCAAATCATGAGAAAAATTTAATTTAGGACCAATAATGAGGTGATGCCCGAGGGAAGAGACAACTCGATATTTGCTTGAAGTTTTAGCATGGACGTTTCGAGTCGATCTTTGTTCAAAGGAGCTTTGAGTTAAGTTATCAGATACAGTGTGATTGGATTAAGATGTCTTTTCCAGAGATCCGCGCCAACCAGGTGATTTGCACAGGGATATCTCTCATCATCTTGGGACTTGGTGTTTTTACGCTGAGTATTATACTGAGTGAAAGCAAGGAAAATCTTGGTTTTATTTTTCAAATCGGTGTGGCTTATTGGGCCGCCCTACCGGTAAGGACTTTGCAACTCAATTATGTTTAACCATAATTCCCGAGGGAAAAGCTCCTTTGCGGATTAAAACCTGGTGTCTCTCTTTTGTATTTGTACAAAGAACAAACTAATAGCTTTCGTACTGAAAGAGCAGCCAATAAGTCGAATCAATGTCGAATAACTACTTTTAAATTTTACTCGTTTAACCGATGATAATATAAAGAAATTAAATATGTAAATGCCGACACCTTTAAGCACAATTTTTCATTATTTCTTGTCTTGCCTATCGGCCCGACATGCTAACGCAAACTTTAGTGTACTTCCACAACAAAAATTCATACTGAATATTAAAACAACGTGAATTGTAGCATTCGAGAGTTTTATATTGTTTTCGAAGTGCGAGTTGGTTTCGTACTTTGCTTGCTGTCAGTACGCTGTCTTGCAAATGTATAGATCAGATTTACATTTTGTTGCGTCGCAGTCAATTCCTCTTTGTTTTACATAATTTTTTATATAAAATTGTTTCAAGTCACTTTGACAAATTCATTTTGCTGCGAGAGATCAATGTTAACTTGACCAGGTGGATCTTAAAAGGTTAATTCTCATACCGATTCTGTTTAAATGAATGTCCCCTCGTTTCATTAGTTTTAAGGAGCTAGGATAAGTGTTTCACGCGTGGTAAAACGATTTAAGCGGGGCCGACTAGGTGACCGTTTTCAATTTATGATTTCATCGTCTTGTCCATCTTCTATCCACCAAAAGTGTATTTAAAAAAATATGAGCTGTTACAATGATTCTACAGCAAGACTGACTAATTTGACTTTCTGTACTGTCTATGTGCGTTCATAAAAGATTGTGTACTTTTTGCAAAGACGAAATTAATGACTGTTTCATTTTCACGTAAAACAAAAAGTACCCATGATGTGTTCGAATGCTTGTCTTTCCATGATCAAGTGACTCTTTTATGTGGCTCTTTGACTCTGTGTGAAATGATTAAATCACGCAGTCAAGTCTTAATCGGGATTATTCGCTGCCCATCAAAAAATTGAAAAGAAAAATCTTTCCGTGAAAGATTTCTTTTGCAGGTTTATTCAAGAGACGAATCATCGCTGAACATTTGCGGCTAGCTAAACCTTGGACAAAAGCGAAATCATCAATATTTTCGAAAACTCGTACAGACTTCTGGATACTGTTTTCTTTCTTGAGAAATAATTGACGCCGGGATACTCTCTTTTCTAGACGATTACAAAAGGATTAATTTATTTTGTCAAAGCGTTTTGACTGAAATGGCCTACTCGAATATTTAACTGATTTTTTTTATTCGTTTGAACCATACGTCGGTAGTAAAATGAAGAATTCAAATCGCAGCTGTAAAAATGCGAAAGCTATCAAAAGAGCTTTTAGCCTCAATCAAATTATCATGACTGAGCAATCACTTTTCGACCAGCGATCACAGTTAAGTGACTATTTCTTACATTAGTATTCATGCGACAAAATTCGTATTTACTGCTAGAGCTAACTCGATTTGCGTCGCACACACAAAATTATGTTTTTTCACCTGTTGTACATAGTCAAGCCGCAGCCTCGT
>NC_090885.1:18444101-18479101 GCF_036669925.1 Montipora capricornis | reverse complement strand
GATTGAAGACGAAGATTACGAACATTTACCAAGCTGGAGAAGTGTGCGATTGCTCAAAGAAACGAGGCTGGCCATATAATAAATAGCATACTTGCTCGGGACCGTACTGGGAATGTTGGCCCTGGGTCGTTTTTTTGTACGGAACTCGCTGCGCTGTGTCCGTACTGCCACGACCTTGGGCCAATGATTCCCCAGTACGTCCATAGCGCTCAGCTAGTATAAGAGGTTAGCATTTCAAAAAGACGCCGTGTCATTGATCAGACATTTCACATTTACTGCATATAATTGCTTCCCTTCTCCTTGACTAGTTTACTCCTTTAACCCAATTGCTAAAAATGAAAAGGTTACAAGTCCAGTAAATATATTTGTCTTACCTGAACCCTGAACCCTAGTTGACGGCTGAGAAGTTGGTCAATCATTAAAGTGCCGTTAATATTTCATTTATTTCACTTCTTCTTCTGTCCATTTAGTGCAATGCCCGTACGATACAGAATCGATTTTGATGATCGCTCTCATCAGCGTTTTGATTCTCCAAGCCGCTATTTCGTTATCTGGTGTGATAGAATCTTCCCAACTACTTTGCTGCAATGTTTCGGTAAGCTTTTGAGGTAAACTCTCTCGAAACTCTCCATGATCTATCACAAACATAGATTCGCCCCTTATAAATTGCATCCTTGAGAAGTTCCTCCCATTGTTAATTCAGAAAAAAAACTGCTATGAACTTAATTGACCGTTCCCCTCAAGAGAGGTTCAAGGCCGATGAAGTGACAAGTTTTGAAAACAGACGCAGCGAATATGTAAGTAAGTAAGGAATTTCATGAGGGTAGCACTAAATAGTGTTAGCTCTAATAGAGCGGTTTTCAATGAGTGACGAAGGTAATTAGCGAAATGCTCTGGTTTTGCATTTTTTAACTCAGTGATTGATTCAAAGTTCTCGTGCCACTTTTTCAACCAATCAGAAGGGAAACCAAAACCAATCGTGGTTCGCGTTTGCACATTTTCCCGCGCTTTGTGTCGGCTACGTGTAATTTCTTCGAGTTTTGATTGGTTTACTGGATTGTCTCCGTCCTTTTTGATTGGCCAAAGTTATTACTTTGGTTTAGGTTTTACGACACTCGATTGAAACTCGCTGTAATCTTGTGGCCCTAAGAATTCAGACCAGACCACAACACCGGGAACACCGTGCCCTGCTCATTACGAGTATGTGTAGGATCTTTAATGTCCACAGAGTTTATAAACAAGGGTTGTGAGCAGGGGCCTAAGGTTTGTAGTCCTTATCCAAAAAGCCTTAAACGTCTAACCATTTGTGGGTGTAATTACAAAGGCAGCACTTTCTCCTCAGCTATTTTAAGGACGTTCGCGCCCATTGCTACTGCGCATCTTTCCGCATATGTCACGCACACGTCATGCATCGTAGACCACGCAGGTAAACACGATGCTGAAGGCGCAAAAATTTTGCACGAGAATGGAACATGAAAGTATGTGGCATCATGGGATAGCTTTGGACCCAGGTCTTCTCGGAAATGTCACGCAATGGCGTGACAGTGCGAATAGACAATCGCTTTGAGAACTTCGCAGCAATTTTACTCTCTTGAATGCTCGGTGACCCCCATTTTTCTTTCCGTAGATCACTTCCTTTCTTGATTTTGTCCATTTTAACAAAAAAAAAAAATCTGTACGTGCGAAGTTACAAATATTTGGCCTTTTATGCTCTCGTGCGACCGAAGTTTTCTTTCTTAGACTAATATGCATCGGTTTTCAAGGCCTATTTCACCTCAGA
Source organism: Montipora capricornis (assembly GCF_036669925.1). Taxonomy (NCBI): domain Eukaryota; kingdom Metazoa; phylum Cnidaria; class Anthozoa; order Scleractinia; family Acroporidae; genus Montipora; species Montipora capricornis. Next base: position 18,477,321 of record NC_090885.1, on the reverse strand, counting down.
AAAAGACATCAGCTGCAAAGGTTAATTTAGTTATATTAGTTATGTTGATCTGAGTACGTTTACCTGATCTAAATTTCATTCATGTAGCTTTTTTATTGCTGACAGTTGTAAGCTAAGATCGTCTTAAAGTAACGCAATCTTCTAAAAATGCACCTCATGATCTCGAAAACGAGCACGGTGACCCCCCATTTTTTTTTGCCTTTTTGGCAAAAGTAGATCATTACCTTTCTGCGTGGCAAGTTTAAAAAAAATCTGTTCGTGGGAACGTTTTGGGCGCGAACGTCCTTAAGAGCCTGAATGTTGGTCCGGTCGGAATTGAACTCACTACCTTCTGCACTTTACTCCGATGCCCATCCTGAGCTGAGCCAACTGATCGGCGATTGAGCCGGAATTCTTCCCGCAGGGAGAAAGACCAGTCGCCTATTTACTTAAAAGTTCAGCTGGATACTAGTCAGCCATTCCTCCTCCCTCGTAAGTTGGTGCAATGTGTTACTGAAAATTAGATAAAAGCTACTTCAAGACGCTATCACTGAAGGTATCGAAGGTATCAACCCGGTGGTGGCCAACTCACCACGCATGCGCACAACCATTTCATCCGGTCAATTGGCAGCCATGGACAGCTGATTCGGCCTTCTTAGGCTCCATCAGCATAGCATAGACAACTTACCAGGCAGGTGCATGTTTTGGAAGACTAACTCTAATCCTTTAATGTGGCGTTTACCGAATCCCCATTGACTCCATTTCTAGGAAATTATCTTAGCAACTCGGAAAAATGCCACAACAGGATTTGATTTCTCAATTTCAGGGAGAGGGTCCCTTTTCGATCGCGTCCTTGGGAAGTTCCTTCCATCGTGAATTCAGAGCAACGTCAGAGCATATGGGCCAAAGAGAGCGAACAGGGAGCAAGAACTTCTTCTCGTCCAACTACCAGTCTCCAGCTGCGACCTCTTCACTGATACACAAGTACAGCTTTACTAGCGGAAAAAATAACTCTCACACCAGGGAAATCGGAACCACAGTCTGAAACCGCGTAGAGCCTCCGCTTATTTAGTTCAAGAAAAGTGTTATCAGAGTTTGTCACGCCTTGTGTTTTAGATCACGCCTCCAAAAGTTTTCAACTCAAGATAAAAGAGGCTACTCATATTCAGAGAGAAGAACCCACTTTGCATCAACAATTACACCATGTCAATCTAAAACTATCTTCTTACAGTGCGACGCGCCTTACTGTGGCCACCTAACAAAGTTTTTTGCAAATTGTCCGCCAATCAGGATGTGTGAATTTGATTGACAGTCACGCTTCCTTGCAAAGTTCGCACAGCTGTAACACCGTTGCATGGGTTGTTGAGTTGACGTATTTACACATAATTATCTAATGTGAAAGTTTGTTGGGTGGCCACGGTAAGGCACGTTGCACTGTAATTCCCACACTTTCACGCTATACTTCATTCCGTTGTTATTGTTTTTCATATTAGCATTTTCTATTTATTATAAATTGAGCTTCCATCACTTTGTATTCTGACTAACTGAGGGTGGCAGAAGTCTGTCTTGAAACATGTAGTATGAACTCAAAGGTTTCGTCGTTTAGTCTTAAAAGTGTTGTGTCCAACGTCGTGCGGCGGCCCTACAAATGAACCGTAGGGTCGCGATGATGGTGTTCCAAACTATGAATTCACAGGGAATTGCTGTTCTTTTACCAAATAACATCTTTTACTTCGTTAACCATAATCGCGGCTGGTCGTGTGAGAGAAAATGCTCTGTTCTAACAACCTGGTTCCCAGGGCCGTAGGGCGCCCTCTCAGTCGGCAAAAAAGCCCTGGGAACGAGCGTTACAAAATAGTACACGATGAGCAGTTTAGCACTAACACGACTTACATGAAAAGCGAAGCCGATTGGCCGCCGTTACTAAATGTTGTCAGTCTCCAAATGTTTGGGCATAATATTAAAGGGATAGAATGAGAAAAGTCAGTATTTGGTAAAACATTTTGAAAAATGTATGATCTAATTATGGTTAGGGTATTCGATTTTAGAAAAAAGCAGGTATATAGAATTACCGATAAGAATAAAAGTCTTGGAAGGGGTCGGTCAATCACGACTTCAGTGTAATTTTCTATAGAAACTTTCTGAAGCGAGCAACCGCCATATCTTGTGGCGTCTCCTGAAACAAAGGCGTACGTAAGCTTACGAATTTTTCCTTTGGGAGGTAGTTTCTAATGGTGTATCGCCTCTTTTGCTATAAAGGTTATACTACGCTTGAAAACTTTATAGAATGAAGTCATGTCCTCGAATCAAATTTATGCCATTACTCTTGTTAATCATGAATGCAAAACAACTGTTTACAATAAAACTGAAGGACAAATATAAAGCTTTTTAGCTTAGACTAGAAGTTTGATTAAAAGCTAAATAACTCTTAATATGATGAAAACTTCAGAAAGTAGAAGAAACTGTGCCATATTTTATGCAAATGAATCATCAGTTGTGTTTGAAAGTAATATGTTCTTCTGCTGACGATTGATTGCTAGCGACTGTCCCGAAGAACATTTCTGCGTCGCTTTGTCTGGGTGCAGGTTTTGCTTTGGTTTTTCTTGCCTTTCATTTCTGGTACCATCCTGTACGTTTTTGTCCAGCGGTAGTTTTCTAAGCACGTAATTTCCAGGGACGTGGTTACGAAATACTTGATTGTTTGCCGGTACAATGAATATGGCAGCTACGTCACTCGACTGAGGATTTCCAAGCTCCTTCTTTCCAAAAGCCTGAGTATTGGATCCATCTTTGTTGGAGGCCTGGTCGCTGGACACATCGTCACTAGAGGTGTCGTCATCTGGCACCTTGATAACCTCAGTCTCATGCGCATTGTTTACAACTGTCTGATTCTTTGGCGGATGATTCTTAGGCAATTGAACCACATCAGCCTGATGATTGGACGGACGGTTCATTAATGCCTCTGTTCTACGCGCGATGTTCCTGTTCACATGGTTACTAGGCCTCTGCTTGTTGGATGAATGGTTGTCAGGAGCAAAGGCGGGATCTCCATGAACCTTGTTGCTGGGAAGATCTCTGCTAAGATCCCTGTCTTTCGAAGTGCTGCTTTCGGGAGCAAATTGGTTCTCGTGATATTCTGTTCGTGGTGCTTGCCCCTGCTTTACACATTCCTCGTTCCCAGGATCCTGGTAAGTGAGCTGTACATTTGTCAGCACTTGGTTAAGTGCATATTCACGCCTGGCAGGTGCGAGACATTGATTGCGAGTCGTATCCTCTCCGGAGGTCTGGTCGTCAGAGGCTGTGACGTTGGGACAGTAACTACCGTCTACGCGTTTTCGAGGCTCGAAACCGAGTGCGATATCTTTTACCAGGTGAGTATCCCCCACGTTATTATTAAGATCTCCTCTGTGATTGGCTGGGACTAATGATACTCCCTGATATTTGCTGTCATGCTGTAGATGTTTGTCTGTGTAGTTCCTATCAGGAAGTTGCAGTTCTCTGGATGGAGGGGAATTCCTTGTTTTCTCCGTGGCTGCTTTGGACTCTCGTTCCTTACCTAATGTACAACTGTCTTCACCCTTTGAAAACAACAAACAAACAAACGTCTTTCATTCAGTTACCGGGGAACTTTCACGCTACAAGAAACTAAAAACGTCTTTGAGGCAATATAAACCAAAAATGATCCTCTAGTTTCGCCACCAAGAACCGTCCTAATGCTCTGTAGGCATTGTAAAACAAAAATGAAATTACCTTATTATAAGAAATTAACGCTCGTGTTAGTATTTGAAATTGTTCTTCCCAATAAATGAAATTAGCGCGAAAGATGGGGTAGAATTTCAAAATGTTGGAAATAAACGCGTCTGCTACACCCCTCTCCCACCCGACTACCCCCCCCCCCCCCCCCCCACCGGAAAAAAAATTGTTGACGACACGAAGAAAATACAGTTGAAGCACAGTAAACGATTTACTAATGTAAAAGATTGATGTGAATTAAAGTGCGCAAATAAATTCTAATGTTTGACTAGCTGAAAAAAATCTCTGGAGAGTGTCAAAGATAGGGAAAAACGATGGTAATTAAGGTTGCGAAAATGAACGGGCAACTTAATTAACAGCGCGAAGATTAACGTTAACACAAGTTAACACGACTTAAATTAATTCGTTCATTTCATAAAGCGTTAATTGCCTATAATAAGGTACGTTCAAGCTGGGTAAAAACCTGTCTGCATACAAGAATCTCGTGTACATGAACGAGGAGCATTTAGTGACCCACCTCAGCTTCGCTTATACGATGCTGTGACGTCATAAACTTTTTGGTAGCGCAACAAATAATTCCCGCGGGAGCTAAAGTGACAGCCAAAACTGACAAGCCTGCCATACCAAGAGTTGCCGCATACCGGTGACAGTACTCTAGAAGTGAAAACAAATGTATATGTACTGCACATTTCATAAAAACGAAGGTAGGTAATGCTTTGAAACATTTCTAACACAACCGATTCCCCGTATCTCTTCTTAGGAACTCTGTATTGGATTGATTTTTGTCGGAAGCCTGGTCGCTTGGTTACATTGTCACCGGAGGCGTGGTTATCTGGCCCCTTGATAGCCTCAGTGTAATGAGCATTGTTTATAACTATCTAATTCTTGGCTGATGATTCTTAGGCAATTGATAAACATCCGCCTGATGATTGAACGGGTCAAGAATCCATTACCCAAGAGAAAGAATCTAGTATCAGGTTTGCCCCTATCAACGTCAGAAAAGTGTCTATTTTTAACCTAGTTTTGCGGGAAAACAAACGATAGACCAAAGCAGCTAACTCGATGTTGTACCCGATTGAAATCTCCCGGGGTTGAGATTCTTTGTGTATTGTATTTAAATAACAATGGACATTCACATTTAAATGATGTGGAAATACCAGGAGCAAAATGTTTTATTCCCAAAGGGTTTGAACTGATACAACATTGAGTTAGCCGATTTGGTCTAATATTGTTCATTGTCCCGCAAAACTTGGTTTAAAAATAGACACGTTTCTGACGCTGATGCGGACTTGAATACACCTTATTACAAAATGGCCGCCATTTTAGTATTCTTTTGTTTCCATGCAAATTGGCCCTTATGGCCTCGTCCAAGGTTAAACATTCTTTTGAATTTTGCGTTTGAAAGCGAGGCCATAAGGGCCAATTTGCATGGAAACAAAAGAATACTAAAATGGCGGCCATTTTGGAATAAGGTGTATGATGGACTCTCCGACGGATGCAATAAAAAAGAAAAAAAGGAGATCCCTTGGACTGGGCTTTTCCCACCAGGTTTGTCTCCTTGGGAAAGAGATTGTCTACACTGTTCAGATCCCCAAAGAGTGAATACCACCATACTATACACACCCAAAACGAAACCGTTTTGTGCTCTGCTTCATAAATATTCTTGCGTGCGCTCATAGTTAACGCATGGATATGGTTATGAAACTCGACAAGTTCCTTTGTTTCATGTTTTTGTCCGTATTTTTGGCCTTGACCCTGCACAAAACACACCTTTTTTCGAGAAGATAACCAATCAAATCCTTCGATTAAATTATGCGCAACTAATTTGCAAACCCGTGCGAAGCGAAAACAAAAGATTGTGCAGGGTCACGGTCGATTCAACATCGATTGCAACAACATTGTTCTCGCTTTTGAAGGTTCCAAGGTTTCATAACCAGTCCCTCGATTAACTATGGTGCGCTTTGAAAGGTTCTGCATGGTTCAGACAGATAACAAAAACTAGTATTTGATTGTGGATTATAGCTGCGGTCATAAGTTCCAGTCCCGTTCAAGCTTGCATTTTTTAAAGGCTTCCCTTTAAATTTTGAAACCATTTTAAATGAAACGAGCGACCTTTTGATACACTGATCACCACTCATTGAACACTGTTCTGTGCGCGCAAACGTCGTGTCTCCTTGTAATATACCACTGACTTAAAAAAAGCTTTTGTACAACTGGATGGCGCAGCTAAATGACATGGTTGAACCAGAGATCTCGCTTTTATCAATAGTAAGCAGTTCAACAGCGTGAAAGATAATTGAGTATTTGCGTGGCTAGCCTGCTATATGTCACTGAGGCTAACCACGAAAACATGCATTAAAGTATCCTTCACAATTTAAATTTCGTTTTGTTATGTTATGTAATTGGGAATCCTTATAAGACATAAGACCAGATTGCCACCATCATTTGAATGCTAGCGGAGCTTCAAATGTGATGTTTGACGAGTTGTGTGTTGTGTCTGATGATGAGTCCCTTGGCAGGGAGGAAACATACGAATGTCAGACTAGCCACGAAATTACGCAAGGAAGTTCAACAGGGGTATGCCATAGAACATAAAAATATTCGTCTGGCCGGCTTCTCTTTACTTGTTTGATAGTGAGACGCACATGGTGTGGTTGTGCTAGTTTTTGTAATTATAATTCACTGATCTTACTTGATCCCTTGAAGTTAGACTGACACTTGGTCCAGTGAAGATCTCGTGACTTGGCTTCTTTGACGACGAATATATTTATCAGGTGGAGACTCAAGACACCTACCACTAAACAGAACGCCGCATGAATGGATACCTGTTTGGAACAAAAAAAAAGGGGACTGAGATATTGCCAGTCTGTCACTGCATCAGACGAAAAGTTCGATCATTATCAAGGTATTCATTTCATCATGAAAACGTATTTTGCACATTGCTTAATTCAAAAGGAACTGAATCCATTTTGCAAATCTCAAATTTTGACTCCAGTAACACGAACATTCGAAGTGAAATAGCTTATAGTTAGAAGTGTGCAATCAGTCAACTGATGAATACAGCTGCGTGCTGGAATCATACGTAGTAGTAATAAACTACGCATTGAGATACTTGTCACAATACTACTATATCTATGAAAAGCGAGAATAATGTACCACACCAGATACGACCAAAAACTACTCCTTATTTGTGGCCAAAAATGGTGGAAAATTATTCCCCCATCTAAAGCAGTGGCACTAAAGCTCGAGGAAGAGGCACTCCTAGACTGCCCTTCCACAATAAAACGAGAAAGAAAAATGAAGTTGCTAGAGAAACTGACTGACGTAGAATGGCAAAAATCGCCCGCGAAAAGCTACTGACTTATTCTCTCCCAGGTCACTCAACCGCTAGAATTTACATCTTAGTATGACACCATGATTATCTTACTGGCCTCGTTTTCTGTGCTGTGTTTTCATTAACGGTTCCTTGCTGTTTCCAGTTCAGTCTATTTACAAATTGAACTGGAAAAAAGGAGTCGAGAAATCGAAGCTAGTAAGGGGTTAATATTTAACGAGGAACTTCTTTCACATCATCTGCCCACAGACTGCACAGCTTAAGATTTTCTTACCAGCCAGCCTTTCCTCGTGCGGGCACCAATAATTCCCGCAATTCCAGAAACCACCATCTGTAGCAAAAAAAAGACAATTTGCTATATTCAAGTTGGAGATTGACCATTTTTTTCTTGAAAATACTTGCTTAAACGTCAAAAGCCCGCTACAAAACATGCCCCATTCAAACAGTTCAGGGAAGGAGGTTTCACTCACGTAATAGAGATATCCTGGAGGACAATACGTCTTATTACAAATAACGGTATTCTCTTGTTTGTTTGCACTCATTCACGGTTAATTTTTCTTTTGAATTTTAAGTTTAAGAAAGGGCCACGCAAGGACTGATTTTCAAGAAAACAAACGAATACTGCAATGGGGACCATTTTGGGAAAAGGGTATACCGTTGATCATTTGCGTGAAATTAGTTCTACTTGTAGGGAGGATCAAAACTTGGTCGCAATTAGTTTGAGAAATACTTAGCTCTTACGACTAAACGTTCTTAGAGGTGCTGATAATTAGGGGTGAAATTTTAATCGATTGCATTCTTTTTTTGTCCATAAAGATCTCAACATAGGTAAGAATCCGGGTTCCTTGCAATTCTCCAGTTGCACAAATCCCATAATACACCTCTTCTAGCCCCACCCCGTCCCCCCTAAAAAAATTGCATAGACATTTTTTGCAATTTTTCCTGGGACAGGAAGATGTTCCAAGAGAAATCGAGAACAATCCCTATGCAAAGTTTTGGGGGGTAAAATAGGTGTATTATGGGATTTGTGCAAGTAGAGAATACTACAAATAAACAAAGAAACTGCCCTAAAGTGATGGTTATATTTCGAATTGGCATCGTGCTCATTGATTGTGCCTATATTTTTAATGGTTCTCAAGTATTCTGTGATGTGACAAATACAACGTGGTTACCTCCTAAAATATCACAGCGACAAAAACAAACACAAACGGCTCGAGGCTGCAGGGAGAGGAAGGGGCTGAGGGGGGGCTATTTCCCCCCTCCCACTTTCTCCTACGGTATTGTTTTCTTCAAAAGCTCTTCCCTCTCCCCTCTCACTTCCGTGACACATACCAAAACCTAGCCCTCCCCCCCCCCCCCCCCCACTTTCAACCGTACTCCGCGGCCCTTGGGTGATGCATTCAGAAGTGTATTGTTAACACTGTGTAAATTAGTTGACTTTGATGAGTTTGTAGGTATTTTGGTTTCTTCCACTGCTTATATCCCTAATTAAGCAAAACAAACAAATTTAGCTCTTTTTTCAAAGTAATGTAATTACCCCATCTACTTTTCTTTGAATTAAACACCCCAGAAGCGACAAAAGCTATTTACTAGCATGCAAACGTTCTGGAGAGTGTTAAGTGTTTTGTTCATTAGCTATTAATTTGACACTTCAGTTGACACATCTCGAGCAACAATCGCCATGATTACTCATTTATTAATTGTTGCAAACAGGCTGAATGTTAAAACGCATAAAGAAAATCGTCCAGCTTCACTGCGTATTCTATACAAGTTCAGTTCTCAGAACCGGTACCATGTCACCACAGTACAAGGGTACCCAACGAGCAAATTAAGCCAAAAGCCTTTGAGAGACGTTTTTAGGCTCCTGTCTAAAGAGATTTTGTTATCACCTAGAAGAATTTGATCTGTTCGGATATTTCAGCTGAAAATTGAAGTGTCCAAAAATTATAGGGAATGATATCGATCTTCATTTCAGAATTCGCTAGCTGAACGTTACCTTCTAAGAACTTCCATCCGAACCATTTGCTCATCCGATACCGCTAGGTGACCTTTTTAAGTGTCAAAAATTGCAAAAAAAAAATACCCCTCCGAAAACGTAAGGGACTAGTTTTCCCTGTTTGCGAACCTTTTAGGTGATGTTTTAGTAAAGAAATCTGTAGCTGTCCGGCAACGTAGAACCGAAATTCTTAGAACGTGAGTTTGAATCTCCCGAAGATTATCGTTGGGTGCCCCTGACAGTATACTTAGCTTAGCTTACATATATTCAAGCTTCGCTTCACAACGGGTAGTGCTGAAATGAAGGTGAAACGAATGATTCTTGAAGCTGCCAGGCTAAAGAAATCGGAAACATTTGGCCCGTGCATTTGGCTAGGCAAGCGACAGTGTTATCAGCAAAACGTTGGAGAGGTATGTCGTTAACTTCAAGAATTTGAAGCTGAAAGAATGCAAAAATCGACTATGATTTTCCAAATTCCATGATTTTTGCCTTTCGCTTCACTTGTGACTTCTATTATAAATATATGGTCAAAATACGTTATTTCAAAAACGACAGATTAATTACAGTTAGTACAGTGGTTCTAACGTACCGGAGTTCCAGCGATTATCGGAGGTAAACTTGGACTTTTCTTGAATTCTAACAATTTCAATCCAACTCCACAACAAGACAGTCCTAAGATGCAGGTAAAGAGTCCAGTTATAAGAGGAATTTTCCATGCTCGTTTCTCGGTGATTAAACCAGCAACTCCGATCCTCCTTATGCGCATAGCTCTTTGGTGCAAGAAATTCGAATTCTACTCTTGAGGATCAGTATTAGGGTTTCCTAAACGGTCAAGCAGAGAAACTCGAAAGTTTATTCTAACTATTATCATAAACGTCGAACTATATTACACCAAAGAGGAGAATATCGTTGAACTATTTTGCCAATATCGCAATTAAGATCAATGGCTAAAATATCGAATATTTTTCTCTGATAATTTGCTAGAGATAACCATGAGATATGGAAAGACTGAAAGAACAATGTGCCAATTGGCGTAAGCTAAGTCCAATAAGGTGAGTCGAGTTTCATTTTAGTGACATCGCTTATGGCAACGAAAAATGAGCTCTATCGGCCGTGGCCGTTAATACTGAAAGTGATAACCCCTTACAATACACCGTTTTTTTTACTTTTCTCTTCGTTTTTATTCTTTCGATTTTATTCCCGTTGCTGATCAAATTCGTTTCTTTAGTTCACAGGTGTCACATTTTTGTTACGAAACATTGAGGACGCAAATTGTCCTCACCCCACGGGAACACACTTATTAGCTATTTTACTCGAATGTAGGCAACTGCTTAACCAAGGACGACGACTACGCTTTATTCAACCACCCTCGATTTTCCCAAGCAGTGCAACATTAAAGTGCGTGCAAACCGTCTTGGAACAAACTTGGTATGAATGGTGTGAAAGTTTGGGGAAAAAATTGAAAATTTACCCTTGGGTGTTAACGATCTCCACGTAACCTCAACTATTTGGTCGCCTCGTTAATTGCAATTGTCAGGACAAGGACGGCAAAAAATGTGGCAAAATGCCTTTTGTTTTTTTTTTTCGTGTCACTCTCAGCGTAGACGGCATCGTTGCTCAAACAGACGGACAAACAGACAATAGACCGATTAGGTTAACTCAATTTTGTACCAAATTTAAATCTCTTGGGGTTAAGGTTCTTTGTGTGTTGCATTTGCACGATAATGTAGCATTCACTTTTAAATGACATGGAAATACTTGGAACAAAACGTTTTATTCCTAAAGGATTTGAATTGGGTATGTTTACTTGGCGTCTTATACAACAAGACCATCGACACTTTTAAGTTACAAATGTTAGCTGCTGCATACACAACAGGCAATATTTAGATAATTAAGTCAGGGGCGGATCTAGGGGGAGGGTGCAGGGGGTGCGCACCCCCTCTCTGAGATGACCAGTGGCTTTCTAATAAAACTGGTATTCTCGAAGAAGAATTAAATGTCACAAATCAGCCACCCCATTCCTTAGTGGTGCACCCCCTCCTAAGTAAAATCCTAGATCCGCCTATGTAAGTATACTATAGTTAAAGGGGGACTCTGACGAAAAAACACGATTTTTTAAAAAGTCTCAAATCCTCGAGCAAACGGTTAGGGTTAGGGTTAGTAAGTGACGTCATAAGTCCTCGCTCCAGGCTTTCTCGAATAAGTGTGCAGGCAACATACCAATAATGGCGAATGCTATGAAAAACAAGTATTTCGACGTAATAACATTGAAATGTTGGTGAAAGTAAGTTACATTCATTATTTGAAAAGCGTAAGCAACATTTTGGCGGCGTTTCCTCGAGGATTTGAGACTTTTTAAAAAATCGTGTTTTTTCGTCAGAGTCCCCCTTTAACAACTATTTACCAAAGTGGAGGAGGCTATTGGTTGATATTTACCTCACCGCTTCACGGCCAGGTTAATATTCACCACTTAGCCACCGACCCTGGAGTGAATAGTTGTTCTAGTATATACTAAAACAGTGAGATGCTATGGCACAAAAAGATGATTTTAACCGCATTTATTCCTGTAACGATTACAATAATTTTAGCCACAAATCCCGCACGAGTTGTTCGGAGGTGATTACTGCAGAGTTTGAGTAGCCGAGCCTGCGTAGCAAGCGTTCCTGCGCAAACTGGCCGCGCGGAAGTTGGACAAGAGACAGTCTCTTGCCCCAACTTTCGCGTGGCCAGTTTTCGGAAAATCGTTTCGAAGCGGAACGCTTTCTACGCAGGATATGAGTAGCCAACCAGAGCGCGCCTTCAACGCTCTGCACTGCTTTAGTACATACTAAATATAAGTATTCACCTCTTGCCTACTTTCTCCTTTCTTGCTATAAAGAAATCGAACCCATGTTTGCTTTTATTTTGTTAATTTGAGCATTTCCGCAAGAGGGATTTATTAATCACATTAAAATTTCGTTTGGTAGCATTCTGCGTATTCTTATTTTATCTTTTTTTTTTCCAAGAACTCCAATAAAGAACTTCCCTAATAGCGCTTTCGACGCTAGGGGCCTGTTTTTAAATAACCCAGTACACTTATCGGCCCCGAAAAGTAATTCGTAAAAATTGAGATCTGCTCTGTGAACGCGATTTCAAGATAACGAGAACAAAACCGTTCTAAAGTTTCACCACTTAAAACGTTTTACTTTCTTGACTACGGCCGAAAGTTCCGGGACTTTCTTGAAACACTCTCCACCCCGTCTCCGCCTTAGCAAAGCCCAGAAGAAAATAGCTGTGCAAGATCGAGATTGTAGAAAACATCCATCCATGCGCTGCATTTAAAAGGTCTTTAGGGGACGAAAACCTTCTTTCTTGGGTGAGTCTGCCCCAGAGGTGGAGGATGGGAGGGGTACAACAATCAGGATAGATATATTTGTAATTTTTAACTTTTTTTATAAGGCTAAAAAACATCATAAAGAATGTCTGCTTTAATACACGAGGTGCAGTTTCCACTGAATTGTACAAAATTAATAAATTTAAGACACACACAGACCAAATTTGCGAATTATTTTTTGCGTTCAATGTACTAAGCGGATTGCAACCAAATGCAACCCTTTCCACGTAAAATCTCTCCCCTTCTTCAAGTTACGAGCACAAAAATCTGTTTACCAGTTAAGGCCCCAAAAACCCAACATGGACTAATAATAATAAATATTATGATCAAAGTAGTTGCTCCTTTGAGTGAATAAAATACCGTATGTGTAAAGGGGCACCACTTTTCTTTGGTGTCAGAAAGAGGAGGGCACAGAGGATTTTGGAAAGAAGCTAGGGATGGAACTGCAAGGAAAAGAGGAAAAGAGGGTTTAAACCAATACTTTCATATTTCCCCATTCTCTTCGCGGCGTAGTCAATCGAACAAAGCCGAACTAAAAATCAATCGAACTCAATCGTTCGATTAAGTTCGATTACCGAACGCAATCAAACAAAATCGACGCGATTAGTTCGATTTTGTTCGTCAGAAAAACAAAACGGCATGCAAAAGTTGATGAGCTTCCACCCTCAATAGAATTGGTCCAGAAAGATTTCACTCTTTTAACCGCGTTTTGGGGAAGCACAGTAAGCGTTTACCACCGCTCCCAGAATGGTCAGTTTTATGCTAAAGGTTCGATTGGCAAAAATTTTGGGTGAGTTCAATTATTTTCGATAACCGAACCCAATCGAACTCAGTCGAGCGATTGGGTTCGATTGATTTTGATTACTGAACGTTTGATTGACTATGTCGGGTCTCTTCATGAAACTTTCTGCAAAGTTTAAAAGAATTCTTTCTAGCGGATTCAGAGCCCCCTTAATTCTGTGATTTTTTTAAGGTGGCTCTGAATCTGCTTGACAGAATTTGTTTAAAAACTTTGCCAAAAGTTTCACTGTGGCCTTTTAATCACAGGTACGAGCAACTAAATCCAAATTATAGGGTGTCTTGCTGGGTTTTCCCATTGCCAAGGTAACTTATTACATCACAATAATGATCACATTTTGTTTGAAAATAATCAGTGTTTCATATGGTTACGTAACATTCCTATTACGTGATACAATTTCATAGCATCATTCGATCTAAAAAGAGTGTCTTCTAAATGTTGAAACCCTTTCGAGCCTCCTTTAAGTGTCAATGGATTTAGCACAAGAGCACTAATTGGGGACGACCTCGTTCGCAGGGTCTCTCTTCTCGCTTCTCTTCTCTTCTTTTTTTTCAACAATAGAGGCAGAGAAGAGAGACCCTGGGAGCGAGGTTGAATTGGGGACACTAACGACATTACCTCAAATCAAATCAATTGAAATTAAATAGTGGTTTTTGTGGAGAGGGGAAAATCAAAGTACCCAGGGAAAAACCTCTCAGAACAGGGAAGAGAACCAACAAACTCAACCCACATACGACATTGAGTCCGGGAACCGAACCCAGGACACATTGGTGGGAGGAGAGTGCTCTCACCACAGCGCCACCCCTGCTCTCCAACATTATACATCAATGCCTCAAGTGAAATCATTGGGAGTATATGTTTAACCTGGTTTGATTCAAGTTTCTGTGAGACTGTGAAGGATTCTCTGGAAGCCCAACATCTCTTGTCATTAAAAATAAGTCGCAGCCTTGAAAAGTTACTGTTTCTTAAACGCGACTGTGTAACTTTCAGCGCAGACAAATGCTTTGATTCCCAAATTACCACCGCCATCTTGCAGAAAGCATAAGAATGACATGACATTCCAAGAAAAAGGACTGCTGAATTTGATTCTTACTTCACTTGAATTTCATCAGAATTTGATAAACAACCATTGGATTTATCAGTGTCTGTTTTACTAAAGAAGCTGTGCATTGAAATTGACTTGTTTTCCGGTTTTTCCAGAGCTTGTTCAGCTTCTTTTATGTCTGCACGAATAGCCTCAATAAGAGCCTCTGAAATGAAACAAAATAAGAACTTGGTGCTTCATCATTCAACAACATGAATGCATGAAATAAAAAAATGAAACATAACATATTAACAAAAGCCTGGTTGCTTCAACAACTGTTTGATTTTGTTGAACGCTGTTGAACAATGTTGACCACTGGGGAGGCAAACAGTTTCAACACATCTTCAACAAAGCTTCAACAGAGGCCTGGTATTGTCCCAGGCTCCTGAGAGTACATGGATTCATCATTAAAGACTGATTGGTATGAACAGACATACAGTACCTAACAATGTTGAAAAACTGGGTGGCAAAGGGCTCCAACTTAATTCAACATCTCCAAATGGTCTGGATAGCACAAGTGTTACTAATATTTTAAAAAATACAACCACACTTTTGAATTTTCGGAATATGTTTCGATGTTTCAAACATCATCTTCAAAACAATGATTCTTTGATTTCTTTGTAGATTTAAATGATCGTTGCAAGTAGGTAAAATTCAAACGAAACAACAATATTATAGAGAACACAACTGACATGATGGTAAAAGTTTAAAAGTGTAATGCTAAACTGACATGATCAACTTGTTTGTTGAGTTCGGGTTTCAACCGCTCAATATGGAAGCTCTCCTTGATTTTGAGTTGATAGAAAGAAGTAGCATTATCAATAATTTTGAAGCAAGAAACATCACAATTATCGTGACAATTTTTAGAAAAACTAAGATGCTTGAAAATATGAGAATTTTTATCCCAGAAAAGGTGCTCATTTGCACGTGTGTAGAAATGCCTGTTGGTTTCATCAACATAGCGAGCACCACCAATTTTCATAACGTATTGTATGTTTAAAAGAAAAAGAAACTGGTTTGGCAAGCAGTTTCTAAAGATTCAGGAGGTTCTTTGCTGGCTGGGAAACAGCGACACAAAGTCGACTAGCTGGGAGTTTCCCTCGCTTTCTCGCTGGGGCTGAAATTTGGTTCATAATCACCCTGGGAGTGCAGAACACCACTTTTTCCAACCAAATTTAACAAACTAAAAGGAATCTTTTATAGCGTTAGCTTGTGGGTTTTTTCCTATTATTATCAATTTTGGAAATAATTTCCTTTGGGTGCTTTCATACTTGCAACAGCTAATTGCAAAGGTTTTTGTGCCATTTGTTGCACAAAATGTAGCTACAAATGTAGATGTCAGACACATACTTACATTGTAGGTCACCATCTTTATCAAAATCCCCATGAAGCTTATTTGTCCCCATCTTTGTAACTTTTCGTTTAAATATCTATGGTGTCTGGAGTGTAGTACTTCAAAAAAATATCCATGGGTTTTAGCGGGCATTTGATATATACGCAAAAAAAATTGGCCAAGCCAGTTGAGCCCTAGTAACTAATGATGTCAAAGAAGTAACTTGATGGCACCTCTTCAGAAAGAAATGTTCAAAAGTGTAAGAATAGAAGTCTTGTTGAAAATCTAGAGCTTTTTGCTAAGTCTTCATTTATAGAAATGTCGGACAATAGTTACCCTTTGGATGCCGTGAATGTCCTGACAGTTCGGAATGGAATCACATTCTTCACTACTTTGACGTGCTTAGTTACCATTACCCTTGAACTGGATTGGCCAAAAATCAAAGGCCCACTAAAATGCCTGGATGCACTATGAGGGAAAATTTTTTGAAGTACTACAGTGTACACTCCAGACACTATAAATATTTAGATAAAAAGTTAAAAAACAGTGGAACAAAAGAGTCATAAGAACTTTAAAGCCACCCATGTCATTCCCTTGGAAGATTTAGGGTTAGACAACAAGATTACTAGGAACATGAACATCAAAATCTAAAGTATTTATAACTCACCCAGAGATGGATAATCCTTTTCAGGTCGAATAAATCCTACAATAGCCACACTAAGCTCTGCTCCATAAAAATCTTCCTCAAAAGTATGAATAATGTGTGTCTCCTGAGATAAAGGCAGAATGATACAACATCAGCTAAAAACCTGAACACTGTAAGCCCTTAAATGCAACAAAATGAATTGCATCCTTCAACAATAGCACAATCGCATGACTTTTAGAGGGCAAATAGTTGATCTGTGCCCCGAGTAGTATCATTTGTGCTTGAGAACTTTTGTGTGTAAGTATCTTTTTGAGTGTTTGTTATCGGGATTCCCATACAAATCCTTATAATTTTTACCCTCTGAGCCTCGGGCTGCTTGTGTTAACTAACACAAACAATTATGTTGCAAATTAAAGGGAAAACTACTTGATTCTCACCATTGATTTTTTAGTGTTTTTGTAGTATGGATTCCATCCTATACTCATAACCATCTTGTATACAGGTCCTTTATCGACACTTGCCCAGCCATAGTAAATCCCAGTGCCTACGGATCCAGGTAAACTATCCACTACATTGACAGGAAAATTTGCTGCAAAGGGAAAGACTTGCCTTAGGAGAGTACAACCTTCGTTCGACTATTATTCTACTCCGAATTAATCGAAGATTAAAACTAAGTGAGTTGACTAATAAGAAAACATACATGTACATACAGTAAAAATTTGCGGAAAAAGGATAAACAATGTTTTGAACAAAAGAGCGTTCACCTTTTCTTATCTAAAGGTTTGATTTTAAAAACCAAGGTGGCTGTTATGTTTGCTGAAACAACTTTCTGCAGTTGCAGGGTATTTCTACATGCACAGCTGTCAGATGCCCAAAAAAATAAAATATATAATTTACCCACCTTTGCACACATGTTGACATGCATGTGTATGCACAAATGACAGATGTTCAAAAGATTTTGGGGGGTGTTAAAGAGGGGGAGACATTAATTTTATGCAGGGGTTTCAATAAAATTTGAAGTAGGCAGCTGGTTTAAGTCAAGTAGCCGACTGTATCAACAAGGGGCCGTTAGAGTTTGCAATTAAGCGCATCCTTTTGATAATTTTCAGCGAAGAACAATTTGGAAAACCATTTCAAAAGGAAAATTAACGATTTAAATGTTATACACTTTTCGTCGGCTGTCGGTGCTTATTGAAACCCCTGTTTATGTATCGGCACATCCTTGCAAATTTATGTTCAGAGCTACAGTTAGACTACAGAATGACAAACATAAAGGCATTTTCAGGAAACCATCACAGCAACCTGAGGAGGGGTGCTTGCTCTTTTACCTGTCTTAAGCAATTGGCACCAATAATTTTTTTATAGAGACAATAATTATATGAAATTTCAAGTACAATTTTTTTGTGAATTGTCTTTCATCTTTTAGAAGACAGTTTGCTTGACAATTTTGGCAAAACTAAAACCAAATAATCTGTGAAAAGACGACACAAGTTGCTGTTCATCACTCAAACTATCAGGATCTTCATAAATCTTTGGATGTATTCGTTTCCACGATTAGAATCCCACACCTTTGACTCCTGTTTATGAATTCACAACTGGTTATCCTCTTCACTTGTAAATACATGTATGTACATGTAGGGTAAAATATTATTCAAGGACTATATAATTTGAAGTAACTGGTCGATAGCATGCCTAAACTTGTCAGGAAATTATAGGGGGCAGTACTGCTGTTTCACTGATATGAATGGTTTGTAAACTGCATTTTTTCCAATCATTAACAGGAATTGGGGGAGAAGATCAAAACCAGTTTCAGTACTCTCAGCCCAATAAATAGCAAAAGAATTAAAGCAAAGAAATTTCTCCCAGACTTGATTTAATTAAACATTTACAGTTTGCTATCATTGTAGTGCAACATTTATGTTCAGTAAGGAAGGTCTAGATCTGAAGGTCTCCCACGTGGAAACACACAAACAACCTCTGGATATTCTAAGCTTGAGCAAAAATTTCAAATTTCAAATGATAACGTCATACAACGAAAGGTGAATTTTTTTGAGAGTAATACCAAATATCGGTACTTTTTCATCGTAAATAATCTTGTAGAATCGACTGAAATTAAACTTAAGATTGCGGAACTTTAAAATCGGTGAATCTGAATGGAAAATCTTCTCCTACCGGTTGGAATGCCTAATTCCTTGCTGCCTCTTCCAAATCCTTTTACTACTTCCCCACGAGAGAAATACGGGAAACAACTTGTTTTTAGATCAGAAGGCATCCTAGCCTCCGAGAGAACACGAACAAGATCGCGAAAGCGTGAAAAACTTTTAAATGAACACCTGCGCCTGAGGTTGGCCGGCAGACCGCAGGCCAGATATGTTCTTTTTACTATTGCGCAACGAATCGGCTAGATTACAAGCTTGTACATGCCAATATGAGGCCAGTGTGTTTTTTTATGACTGAAAATGACCAAAAAGAGAGTTATGCTTTTAAGATGAAACGAGAAGTAAACATTCTGGGTGATCTTTAATAATTGACTGTATGCCCATCATGCACATCGATGGGATTTTTTTGCACACATTCAGCCTCGAATATGGTGTTTCTTTTTACTTTGAGTACAATGTTTGGCTAAAAAAAGTAACTTTCTACGATAGGCAAGTCATCTAAGGCCCATTTTACTAGATCTGTTATTAATTGTTGGCTTTCGTGACATGCAGGTCTCACCAGTAGGAATCCCCATATCTTTGCCTCCTCGTCCCATTCCATGTTCAACATGACCACGAAGAAAGACAGGTAGCTGTGGTAAGAATGACGTACTTTCTTGTTGGGCCCTTCTTGTGACAACCATAATTGGCTAGAAAGGAAAATTTTATATTTTCGCAGGTTCCGGCTGGATAACGATGATGAGTGTACGATGGTGTTTGAGAAATAAATAAACAACACCTCGAGGCCAGGTGGCATAGCCAAAAACCACATTGGCCTGCTTGTTTCAGACACTTTTCATTCACAGGAAAAAAAAAAAACTTTGGAGGCGTGTTGCGGAAACAAAATGAAAAATGCCTTCCTTATCCAATCAACAAAGAGCAGGAATAGCTCTAGGAATTCCAGTGGTAGCATTGTTGCTCTATTTGTGGTACAGGAGACGCCGAAACTCGCAATATCTTGAGGAACAAGAAAACTTATGCTATGACACAGCGGAAGAAAACGAAACTGTCGCCTCTGCAAATCAAAGAACAATCGAGGTCAAAGTACCTCGTTCTGTGGTGGGGGCCATCATTGGAAAGTCTGGAGCAAATATTAAAAAGATAGAAAGAGATAGCGGGGCCCGTGTAAATTTGAAGGATGAGGACGATGGTGCCGAAAACACGAACGAGGAGAGAATTGTCCTTATCCAAGGTGAACGTGAAATGGCAAAGCGAGCGGAAATTTTGGTCAAGAAAATTATAGCGGAACAACCTGTAATAAGAACGGAGGAGGTTTATGTGCCCCAGCGTGCTTGTGGAAGAATAATTGGCAAAGGAGGACAAACAATACGACATATGAGTCACGTCTCAGGTATGTATCGTTGGTAATTTCCTGTGAACAAGTTTCTCGTTGTGAATGTTTACAAACAATGTGTACAGTGCTTACATTTTGTGAGTACACTTCAGCTTAATTTATTCGTAGTGTGAAAAGCTGCCCTCCCCATGCACGGTCCGAAATTATTTTAAGTCTACTACATATATATTTTCTTTGAAATTGCTTGAAAGCCAAATAAAGGACCTACCTGTAGTACCATTATATGGAAAATATAACATTGAATTGTCAATCAAATGAGTATTTGTGTTTCCTAAAACAACAGTCTTATTCTGTAACTTTGGTAGCCTTGTTGTAAAGTTTTAATCTTAGCCTAAAATGGTCTAAAACCAAAGTTTTCAGTGCCAAACTCAAAAAGTCTGAAAGTTGAATATTTTACTTTGAGGTAAAAGCCTGATGGACAATACCAGTAAATCTAGTTAATTATTCAAATACAACGGTTTTGAACAGGAATGGTCCATAAAATCAAAATATTATCACAAAGTCAACATAATTGTGCAAAAAAGTAATAACATTTTATTAATAGTATTAAACCAGGGAATACCCTATCAAACATGGAACACAAACCTGATTTCATTAGAGTCAAGACAGAGAAGTAATATTTAAATTTATCAATACTGGGCAGAAAATTAGTGAAACCAATAAAAGAGTGGGAGAAATTTGATGAAAGCATAAGATAATTAACCCTTGCTCTCTAGATTTTACTCCGTCTTACACCAGACAATTAATTTTTAGTTGCCATTGGGGAACCCCGTCGTGGATGAAAGGATTAAAGAGAGTCCTGAAGAATCCATTAGAGTTTCAAAGTAAACAAGAGTGAAGGTGTAAACTCCCAACAAGACTAGTTGCATAGTTAAAAAAATGAAGAAGATTTGAAAAGGATATTGTTAATTTTGGCCTTGGAAGATGGTGGATCAGAAGTCTTGACTGTAGCCCAATTTCAACATAATAAATTTTAATTAAATTATATTGAAATTCATTTGAAAAGATTAAACTTGACTTTGAGCCTCTGTGGATCAAAAGGAGAATTTGAGTGAGTTTCCCTGGAAACCTGAAGAGAATTTTTAAAAAATTAATAATTTTGAAACTGGCATGCATGATTTTTTTATTAATGAAGAGTGACAGTAATGAGGGCAATAACATGAATATAGTAGGTGTTATGAATTATATTGGTTCACCCTGCAGTGCCATCTGTTATTTCTGGTTACTTCTGTCTATTTCATGAATTTTATTCACTGACATATCAAATTCCACCAGGAACAGCTATTAAAGTAAAGTTTCGTAAAAATTAAAATATTGCATCAATGATAATAATTATTATTATACTTGTTATGGTCACAAGCTGCTGTGAATTATACATAGTTTTTTTACATAATTATGGTGCAAACATCTGGACAAACACATGATAGAAATTTTGTGTATAAATATCTATAATTATAATTATTATTATACTTCCAATATATCTACTATAATTAGCTTAAGAATATTTGTTTTCCAATATTTTGTTTTCCTTCTTTTTTCTTAGGTGCTAGAATAAGAATTGATCGTGATGGCGATGATTTGAATAGCCCTCTGCGGAAGTGCCTTATTACTGGGACTTCTGATCAAATTGCCAGTGCTAAAGGTTTGCTTGATGAGAAGGTTGGCGAGGACAATGAAATTAGAAATTGTAAAGGAGAAGTTAGAACATACAGGAGTAGACACATTCCTAGAAAACTTAATGCAATCCAAGGTAAGATTTTTGCATATGTTTTTCTCTTTACTTCATTGGTTGCAATGAAAGAATGATGCAAAGCAAAGAGACAAATCAGTTCCCCAAGGGAAAATCTCATAGGATCTCTATGAATCTTTGAGAATCTTACAGGATCTTGAAGGACATGTGATAGATCCTTAAATATAAAGATCTTTGGAAGATGTCCAAGCCTCTTCATTTGCCAGTCAACGTTGTTGAAAGATCTTCAAAAGTGCACCTAGCTCACCAAGAGTGTATTTCTTTATTTTTGAGATAAATCTGTCCACCTATTGAAAACTCAATTGTGATGTTTGTCTGTTAATATAACACTCTGGATGCATGCAGGTTATCCCAAATCTGGCAAAAGTGGCAGTAGTTTGTGCTATGACCAAGCTTGTCTTGTTCTCAAGGGATTTTGGCTTGGCAAACAGTCTGTCAAGGATGTTTGGCTTTCATACTGATAGGATCCTTGCAAGAACTAAGTCTACAGTATATAGAGCCTATCAGCGTAATACTCTTAAAAGAAAGAAAGATCTGACACTTCTCACAGAGGAGTTTAAGAACTGCAAGCTGTGTTCTTAATTTTCTTAAATGTAAGGTTTTTAAGTCTACTAGTCTAAGAACAATACCAGACTACTCTGCAAACATTGTAACTTTTCTAGCTTTTTTAGTGACATTTTACCTTTTATGTATCAATAGATATGTGTGAAAATAATGGAGTACACATGTACTTTATTAGTGTCCCCATGTTAGTTTGATAAAAGTTGCATGTAAAATGTAAATACCCTGAAACTTAAACTGTCTTCTAAGTACTGCTACTGCAGCTACTGCTACTGCTACTGCTACTGCTAATGCTATTACTCCTACGACGATGATGACGACGACTACCACCACCTCAATGAAGACTACTTCTACTACTGCTACTACTGCTGCTGCTGCTGCTGATTTATAATTTAACACAAATAATTATCTACTACTAATTTAACACCAATAATTAGTTGTTTGCACTGATTCTGATTCTTAATTCGTAAGAGCTTTCTAGGCAGTTTACTTCGCGATATATGTGTACATTTCTATATCATACCTCACTGCAATATTTGTCTGTGGCAAAAAAATACATTTGAAGAGTAAAAATTAAATTATTGCATCAATAATTATATTTATTTATTATAATTGATATTATTGTTGTTCATTGTACTTGAGAATACTAGTAAACTGGCATAAGTATAATGTTAACTGTTGTTTTAACCTTCACAACATCAGGTATTATACAGTTTCCCAAGATAGATGACTTCTGTGAGGTATTTGTGTCAGCCATTGATACTCCAGGTCACTTTTGGGTGCAGATTATCACTGAAGATTCCCCGCAGTTGGATAAACTCACAAATGACTTGACATCATTGTATTCTTCATCAGAATCAACTGCTGTTCTTAATGCTTTCAAGGTTAGCTGTGTGATTTACATTTTATGCAGATATTTCTGATTTTTGGTATTTATTAGAGAATGTAACTTTGAGTGCCAACCATGCTTCAAGTACATGTAAGATATCTATTCCCATGGGATTCATCTCAGTGTGAACCTCATTAATGGAGATGGGTTCACACAAGGACAGACTAAGACAAACTCTGTCCAGGGTAGGAACTGAAACTGCAACCTCCGTGGGATTACTGATCACCGTAATGCTCTACTACTGCCTGAGCTGTAAGGTTGGACATGAGCGAAGGCCATGGGTATTCAAGATATCATTTTACAGCAATGAACATGTGCAAGTAACAAGAAAGGGTACATTTATACAAACCTTTGCCAAAGCTATCACTTACCGTAAAAGTCCGTGAATAAGCTGCACCTTTTTTCTCAAAATTCAAATAAAAAATCAGGGGTGTGGCTTATCTACAGAAACATCAGGTGTTGGAGTTTTCTAAGGGCTAATTAATATTCGTGAAAACTTCTCAGGATGACACTGAATAAACATACATGTATAACAAATTGGAAGCATGTTGTTGTTGATCATTGCCTTTTTCATGAGTGATGGCTTTTGAACGAGCCATTTGTATCTTGAAGTGTTCATTTGCAATTATTGTTCTCCAAGAGTTCTTTCAAGTCATTAACTTTCACTTTACTCGAACAATTGAACACCAACCTACATGTACAGGCAATCTCCATTCCTCCACAAAGCTGTTTGCTAAATTGGTCACGTTGACGCATACCTTTAACATTTTCGCCACGCGTGAGAAAATACCCAGACATTTGTGAGTACTGGCAAGAAATGGCCAACCGTTTCATTGTGATGCCCAGACTCCTCCCCACTAGTGGTGGGCCGATGATCGATAATAATCGAAAGTTGATTGAAAAGTTCAAGCGACGCGACAATCGACTTTGCTTTTTTCATAATCGATTGTCGCCGAAAAATTAAAAATTTATTGGGGACAAATAAAAGTATTAAAATCAATAAAAATGTTCGTTTAATATCTTGTGTGATTTGTCTTTTTTCATGGACTCCTAACCTTTAAGTCACAACAGCAGATATAATCTAAGATTGACTGTGTTTACCTGGCGGTACCCTGTTCGCTGTGTTGTTGTCACTTCAAATATCTCACGCTTATTTGAAAGATGTGGCATGCTATGCCACTTTGTATTTTGTAAACAACTGAACCAAAACATAAATTACAAGCTCACTGTTTCGCGTTTGTAGTATCACTACCGTCCAAAATAAGTTTTGAAATAGATCTCAAATGTAATTAAAAATCACCAGAGGAAGATAATGTCACCTCTGTTCCAAGATGAGCAATAATATATTGTTCGTTTTGGCTTGAAAATGTTTGTTTCGCTCTCCCCAATCTCTCCCCAATTCCAAGTGTGCTCTCTCAGACATGCCTCGCTTACATGTTGCTGACGAGTCCAACATGGCGGCTAAAATGGACGAGTTGGAGATCTCTCGCTATCCTGGAAACGCCAGGTCAAAAGTGTGGGAATATTTTGGTTTTCATCAAGTGAAGGAAGGGCCCACTTTGACTTCTATTTAGATGAAAAATATGTGGAATGCTTATTGGTAGATTTTTCCGATTATAATCGATGATCGATCGGTTGGGGCAATCTGGTTATTTCTGATGATCGAATGTGAAATCTCAACCGATTCCCACCACTACTCCCCACATTTCAAAGCATGGCTACTAAGCACTCGGTCATTTCAATCGCCTTTGAATTTTCTTGGAGAAACTAATCGCATCAAGAGAGCATCTTAAAGTTTTTACAGTAAACTTACAAGATAAAGGTTATGACAAGTGAAATTTTGTTATCTAAAGACTTAATTGATGTGAAAGCTCATAACAACCACCATTTCAGTGTTTTGAAACGGTGCTTGTTTGTCCTTGTTTGTTTACTCATAGAACTTCATTGGAACTTCAAAGTTTGTTTTCTCTATTTTTTTTTTCAAAATTCGAGCTTCCAAATTGGGGGTGTGGCTTATCTATGTGTGCAGCTTACACATGGAATTCTACAGTTTAATATTTCAGCAAAGATAACTATTATCAAGAGTGTGATTTTAAGGGCTATCTTTATTCCTGTGTGATCCATGTCAGCATTAACCCTTGTAAGAGAAATAAACCCAAATAAAGACAGAGAAAAACTCTGTCCGGTTTGGGAATTGAACCCATGGCCTCTGGATTACTTGCAGAGCACAGTTTCTGTACTGACTGACAAGAGAGGGTCAAATGAGAATTTAAGATGTCATTGATGACGAAGTAATGTCCACAGTCACTGAGTCAATTTGCCTGGTACCTTGAACCCCAAATGAAGCCCTTTAGTAATACTTTGCTTTGTTCTTTTTGTATATCACTAAGCGCTGAGTGCTACAGATTTCAGACTTCAGAGAATTCAGTTCTTGTAAGGTCATTTTTGTTTTATTAAGCTATACTGAAGTGTTTGCAAAAGCTGTTGTATTAATGTATTGTACATGTAATGTGTTAATGTCCTATTGAGATCAGGGCATGATGTAGTTCAATCACATTTCTAGAGAGACACACTCACGAATTTGAAACTTTGTAAAGCAGTTGTATTTTCAGTCCATTAACCTTGTGTAATTTTTTAGTGTGTCACTGTGTAATAAATGGATTTATGTATTTGTGTTACTTTACGTTTCGTTTATTATACATTACTGCACATAAACTTGCTTGGACAAAGGGCTGTTAACACAGAAATGTAAGCTTGTCTGCCTACAATGGTCAATATTGTCTTCAGTCAACTCAGTTGGTACTACGTTGTAGTACATGTATGTAAACATTAACTGATTTTACTTTTGTTCCAGGTGGGAGATGTTTGTTGTGCACCATTTGAGTTTGACTCCTTATGGTACAGAGCACGCATTTTAGACATGAACAAGGATGGCACTGTGGAGTTGTACTATTTGGATTTTGGAGACTCTGGTCAGATTTCTAAGGACAAATTGAGAGAACTGAAGTAAGTTTGATAGATCAAACAACAAATATTATTGCATTGCCATTTTAGTTACATTCTCTTATCATCACTGATGGCACCAACAGTCATTACAAAAACAGGAAACAGGAAACAAATCTCTTTGTTTTGCACAAGTTTTTACAGAGCTCTTAGGGTCCAAAATTACTATTCTTATATATATATCTGCACAAACTGACTGCTTAATTAACATAATTTTTTTGGTGGCCAGATTATTGTGGTCACCAGAAACCTTCCCCCACCCCTTTTTTATAATAAAATGAAAAACTATACATTTTATGGCCATTAAATTACCAGCATGCTCAAAAACATTCCCTTGTACCAAACAAAAGAAGGTAATAATAATCGTTGTTATACACCTAGACTTTCACTTGAAAAAATGAGCACTGTGATTGGTTGATTGTTGTTCATGTGCCCCTGATCAAATTCAAATGTATCCCAACGGGGAAACAATTCCGCAGTTGTTGCCCACTCCGGATGTTTGGCTGCGATTGTTGAAGAAAAAGTTTCAATATATAACAAAGCACTTGATGTATGGTCCCTCAGGAAACTAGTTAGTTTTGTTTTCCCTCAAGTCCTGATGTTTCCCTCAACTTTGTCTCAGGAAACATCACGACTCCCTGGACAACAAATCTAACTCCCTTGGGACAGTACATTAAGTGTATACTGTATTTAAGTCTCAATGTTATTTAGCCCAGGGGTGGATCAGGGGGAGGGGTAAATAGGGTGGCTAGCCACCCCCCATTTTGGCTCCTTTTTTTGTATTTATAAATCTGCTTTTTATTGTATTTTTAGTTCTGCTGAAACAGATACTGTTTACCTGACGTGAGCAATTTTATTAACACAAATTATAAACAAAGTCAAAATGGCAGCCTAAACTGTCTGGACTTTCGTCAGAGTATATACTTTGCTTCTTTCAATTCACCCTCCTTGAAATATTCCTAGATCCGCCACGGTAGATGAGCACGCGTGCTCTACTAATTGGGGAGGCAGCAAAGCAAATGAAATCAGAACAAATCAAATCAAATCAAATGTTGGTTTTTGAGGAGAGGGGAAAACCAGAATAACCAGGGAAAAACCTCTCTGAGGTAACGGTGTGTTCTGGTGTGCAAGATAAGTACTGGTATTATTTTTGTGTAGATCGTTTAAACTGATCACTGTTAAGAGAGTTAAAGTTAGCTCACCTAAAATGCAGGTATAGAATGCCATCTGCTTTTTCCTCAAACAAGCGTCCAGTCATGGTCAGTCAAACAAACCACCATCTTGCTTTTAGCAGGCCACAGACATCCCTCATTCCACGTACCGGCTCCCTATCTTTGCTCAGTCCTTGTTCCACTTATTAGATGTATCACTTATCACTTATCACTTGTTCCACTTATCACAAGAATGTGACTTTCATACCACATTTCTGGTGTGATTTTTAAGGGGCCAATGAAGTGCAAAAAGATTATTGTTTTATTCTGCCCTCATTGTTTCCTGGAATACTTAAATAAGATCATTAAATAATTTTTGTTTTTCAGATCAGAGCACAACAGGCTTCCATTTCAAGCTATAGAGTGCTTTTTAGCAGGAGTAAAGGCCACTGGTAATAGTTTTAACTCACAATAATACAGAGTACTTGTGTATGACAGTGGCATCCCTTTTTGAGATGATGGTAGAATCAACATAATTTAAAACTATTGGGAGAGGCGTGGAGTACTGTACAAGGAAAATACTTCCATTACTATGATTTTCAGTTGAGTATGACACTAGGGAAGTTTGGTGACAAAGTTTCAGCGTTAAAGTTACCATGTTGTTAAGGGCAACTTCCTTCGTTTCCAAGAGTGACTTTTAGGGCCTTGACGTCATGAGCGATGAGCCTGCCAAAGTCTACAAATGGTAACGGTTAAATTCAAACTGGCGACCGTTACCAGTTAAATGACGTCAAACCCCGAAAAGTAACCCTTGGAAACGAAGCAAGTTGCCGTGACAACATGTTAACTTTAACACTGAAACTTTGTCACCAAACATCCCTAGTGTCATACTCAACTGAGAATCGTAGTAAATGTGCACTGGAAGGAATTTCCAAAAAATGTAGGAGAGAACGAGGAAAATGTTATTTGACCAACGTTATGCTGATTGATGAAAAGAAAATGAATACCACAACAAGCCTAATTTGATGATATAAAAATTATAAATTTCTTAAAAGTACAGTGGTGAGAAATAAAAATAATTATTGAGCTTTTGACTCTGCTAGAGTCTTGATTACAATGAAATAATGATCTTTTTCATTGTGATCAAGACTCTAGCAGCGTCAAAAGCTTGATTTACATTACTCAACAGTGGAGTTTTAAGAATTTTTTTATGTTAACATTTGTAGTCCTATTCAATTACTGTAACAATGAAAATCTGAAAACCTTGAAAACTAGAGATAGTTATGAAATGTTATTGTGTTGCAATTAAAAAACCAATCATGTGTGAGAAACTAAACCATAACCATTAGCGGTAATTAATTAGCCAATATCAAAAATTTGATCAGAGATTTGCTGAAGCAATCAAGCGGTTCGTTGAGAGAAGGATTACATCTCAGGAGCCCTGCTCATCACCAGATGTACATCTGGATGTACATGTACCATGGGAGACTGTGAGAGTGGTGTTACCCTTTTATAAGGACCAGTCTTCAGCTAATTATGTTAAACAACAACTGAACAATCTAAGTTCCAAGTTGAACGTCACTGTCCAACCAGTGTTTGTAAGCCCTAAGCTCGAGCAACAACTTAAGCGACATGAGTTTAAGCCCCCTATTGTCAACCAACAATGTCTCGTCTATGAATTTAAATGTAACCTGTGTGATGCAGGGTATGTGGGTTATACACGTGGTCACTTACACGAGCGCGTAGAAGGGCACACTAGAAAGTCATCTTCGATTTACAAACATTATAACCTCCAACACAATAGTGAAATGCCTGAACGCTTCATTGAGCAATTTCACACCACCACGAAATGTAGCGGCAAATTTGATTGCCTTGTTAAAGAAATGTTATACATTTGCATTCGTAAACCAACATTGAACGTGCAAACGGATTCCATCCGCGCCAAGGTGTTTGTTTAGGCCGTTTATTGTAAATTTATGCTTATCTTGTACCTTTCCTTATTTGCATGCTATTTAACTAGTTTCTTGATAATGGAGTCATGATGACCCCGAAATGTCTAGGAGCAATAAATTTTCCTGTTTTTTAATATTATCAAAAATACTGTAATACTCTTTGTTTGTCCCTCCAAAATTTTGCATGACCATTTTTTTAATTTTCTCTTGGGACTTTTAATGGTCCCAAGAAAAACTGGAAACAATGCTTATGCAACATTTTGGAGGGACAAACAAAGAGTATTATGGTATTTTATATGTTGGCTAATTTGTGGTTTCATGCCACTTCTGATTGGTTTCTGCACGGTGGGAAATGTCAAAATCAAATCAAAGTGTTCATGATTTAGCACACTTGTTAAGCCCAATTGGGTAATTTGTCTAGTGTTTATAACTTGCATCATTTGTGCAACTTCTTAAAGAGAACCTCCTTATTTTTTTCTACAAAAAAGTAACTTTAAGTCGCAGGAAGTAACCTTTACAGTCAAATCTATCTAATTTTTTTTCAAAGAAAACCTTTGTATCCGAAATAAATAAGTTTAAGAATCGCTTGTTTTTGTTTTAAAATTTCGCGGGCGCCTCCATCTTGAATAACTGGGACGTGTTACGGTTGCCCTACTGTTATTACACAAAAGCACTTTGTGTTAGAACAATAGGGCAACTGTAACACGTCACAATTATTCGATTATTTTTCTCTGTTTTAATACAAAAAGACAACAAATCACGCCTCGTTTATTCAAGATGGCGGCGACCGGGAAATTTGAAAACAAAAAAAGCGATTCTGCAGTTCACTTTTTTCGGATACAAACACTTTCTTGACAAAAATTCAAGTAAATTTGATTGTAAACATTTTCTGTGACTGAACTTTCTCAAGAGGAGATTAATTTCGTCGGTCGTCATGCAATATCCTATCCAAAATATGTGGAGGCTGTGTGAGTATGGAAGGGGGCAAAGGGTATTTTCCCGAACCGTGAATTGCCCTTTCTATTTTCCGTGAAATGTGAAATGTGAAATGGCCTTTTTTCCT
Organism: Montipora capricornis; assembly: GCF_036669925.1. Lineage (NCBI taxonomy): Eukaryota > Metazoa > Cnidaria > Anthozoa > Scleractinia > Acroporidae > Montipora > Montipora capricornis. Next base: position 18,447,103 of record NC_090885.1, on the reverse strand, counting down.
CGTGAAACGTGATTTTGTCAATTTCCGTGAGCCAAGATTTTTGAGAATAATTATCTGTGAAATGAGAATCGGGTGTGTAATTAACCGTGAACTGTGATTTTGTTTTATCTTTTTGTTTTCTATAAATATTATTATTATTGTTCTGCGGGAGTAGAAAGCCGAGAAAATAGACTGTAAATATAACTCGGCAGAGCAAGGTACAACAACTACATCTAAATTGCATCATTCCCTGAAACGTGAGCCTTCGCTCGCTAGCCTGTCAATAATCAACACGAAGAAAATTAGCTTGGAAATCGTCTCAGAAGGTCGAGATGAGTTTCTTTACGGCAGACGGCTGTAGCTGTTCACAAACGTTAAGGAAATTTGCTTGTGTAATTTTTTTTTTTCGTGAAATAGCCATTTAACTGTGTGTGTGAAATGTGAAACGGCCATTTTATTTTCCGTGAAACGTGATGAAGACCCCTCTCTCCCACCCTCGGTATGGGAGGCTGCTTCTTTTTTTTTTTTTATTCACTCGCACGCAATCTTAAAAACTCTGCAGGTGATGGATGGAGTAAGGAAGCAACTGACGAGTTTGAGAAACTTAGTCACTGCGCCCAGTGGATTTCATTGATGGCACGAGTGGTCAATTACAGTGGAGAAATACCTTGTCTTGAATTGATTGACACTGCTGGAAAAGCTGTGAGTTATTACACTTGTTGGGTATCTGGTCACAACCTTTGCCCAACCATTATTTGTACAGGGCGAAAGTTGTCTTGTTAGCCAATCGCGAGGGCCGTTTTGGGAGAATATTGGCCCGACGTCTTGTCAGGTGAGGACAGCGAAGTCCTCACAACTAAGACTGAGGGCCGATGTAATCCGCAGTCGCCAAAAGGTTTATTACTGAAAGAAATCTTTGAAGACTTTCAACAAATTCCGTGTCGCGCTATGCGGGAAGTGTACAGGGTGAAAAGGATGTACAAAACAACCAAGGTGATCTGGTGACGTAATTCGGAGGACTGGGGAGAAAAATTATAACGCCGTATCCCACAACCGCGCGCGGCCTTATTTTCGAATTCAACATAGCAGAGGCGAGGTTAGAGCTCGTCGGGTCTACTTGAATGTTCATTCAGTTACATGAAATGTGGTAGACACGGAATGATCTGTTGAGGTTTGGCGATGGAAATACTGCAGGGAGTTTGGAAGCAACACCTAAGGCCGCGCGCGGTTGTGGGATACGGCGTTAAAATTTTTTTCCCAGTTCTCCAAATTACGTTACCAGATCACCTGGAAGGCTTAAAACTGGAATGTTCAATGTTAGCCAGAGTTTTTTTCCGAAGATATGGGTCTCGTCCACTTTCTTACCTTCCAGTTCAAAAGAACACAAACGCTGGTTCAGTGGAGACAGTACTCAATCCAATACTAAAAATATTGAAGAGGCAATAGAGCAATTGAATTTGTTAGTTTTAGTTATCGGCCCTGTGACTGCCTGAGTAGTATAATAAACTACAAGTATTTGCGGGAGATACTCTTCCCCTAGTCTTGAGAAACTTTAGAATATGGAGGTTAAGATTTCCTTCGGTGCACTTATTGATAACCGAAAATGCGTTGCCTTAGTTGCAGTGTAACTGTCTGGGTGCTATTGTTTGTGATGGAGGGGTTGGTGGGGTTTTAAATGGTTAGCTGAAGCCTGAGACCATGTCGAAAGATCGGGGGGGAGGGGGGGAGGGGGGAGGGTGGTCTGGAGGTGATCAGGTTCTTAGTGATACAGTCGACGTTATTCTTATTCAGTGACATGAAATATTCTACAGCTCAGCCGAGGGGAGAATTGACTGACAATCCGCTTGTGATAATACATGTTTTTGTGTGTCCAGACTTGTTTTGAGTTAACACGAAGAGCGTACTTGCAAGAGCTGCATGGTGACCCCGTGAGCCGTTAAAGGCCACCTCCACTAAAACAGGAATATATCTTTAAAATAGTTAACATAATGCTCACAATCAAAATTGTTCGAAAGTTTTCCAATGGGAGCGTTTGTATCCGAAATAAATAAATTTCCCGGGCGCCGCCATCTTGAATAATTGTGACGTGCCATGGTTGCCCTATTTTTTTTAAAACAAAAGCTCGTTGTGCCAATACAAAAGAGCAACCATAACACGTCACAATTATTCAAGATAGCGGCGCCCAGGTAATTTGAAAACCAAAACAAGCGTTTTTGAAATTCATTTATTTCGGATACAAACGATTCCATTGGAAAACGTTTGAACAATTTTGATTGTAAACATTATGTTAAATATTTTGAAGTTGTATTCTTGTTTTAGTGGAGGTTTAAGTGGCGACCACGGAAGGCAATTGTCTCGATTTTAAACTGCGCCTGTGACCAAAACATCATTTCTTGGATTTCAAAACTGTGTTAACTAAACACTAAGCGACCAAAGTTTTAAGCCTTAATTTCAAAAAGATACCTGTTTATTTTAGCTGGAATTTTCCTTTTTAATACTCCGCCATTACTAACTTTAAGATCTTGAGAGAGCTGGATCGAGGAGAAAATGACGTCAAAGGCTCACCAGTTTAAGAATTCAATGCGTGTGTACGCCGCAGAATTAATATGCTGCACGGGAGTTTTGGGCTTTCAGACTTTTAAACTCGCGTTTTGCATATATAATAAGCTGCATTCACAAGCCCGAACTTTTAAGCTAGTGAGCCTCTGACGTCACTTTTCCCTGGATCCAACCCTCTGAGGTCCAGTGGGCCAGTTTTGAACGTGAGTAATGGCGGACCGTGAAATCCAAAACTTACCCTCGAAGTAAACGGCCTTTGGATGAAAATCAAAGCTCAAAATTTTGCTAGTCAGGTGTTAAGCAAACACTTTCATACTCTGAAGAAAAAAAGGAAGTGATTTTTTTTTGTCACAGGGGCACTTTAGACTTGCGTAAATCAAAAGGGATTTACAAGGCCACATTTAAATTTTGCCTTGATACTGAGTTGATTTGTGTGATATAAATAATCCGAGTCTCTCACTTTG
>NC_090885.1:18431601-18439101 GCF_036669925.1 Montipora capricornis | reverse complement strand
TCCTCCACTGCCTTGATTGTTTGGAGGTTTGATCGTCATTGGTGTTTCACCGCTCACAGAGCGTCTCCTAACGTAGGTTTGTCTCCTTTTTGTGATAGTTTTGAGCTCGGGATAAAGCCAACAACGTCTTTTCATGCTAGTGAATTAATTATTTGTCGTGGCTAGTAAGGAAAGAGACAACATTTTTCGACCGAGACAACTTGATTCTGTTTGGTGAGATTTTATGTAGCCTTTCAATAATTGTGTCAGGTTTCACAAGCGAACGACGCGTTAGTGCCATTCTGCCTTTTAAAATAGACGGACTAAATGCATCTTCTGAAGTGTCTAGACACGAATCCTGAGCTGCGTCGATTTGAAAAACTTGACTTAATTTCTGGGGATTTTCTGCTCTCAAAAACCAGTGTTTGATTTCAGTTAATGTGAGTTAATCTGATAATTGTAATTATTAGGCAAAAGCCACACTGGTAAATGTACTACTAATAAAGTTATTGTTGTTAGTTATCTTCCTTTTCTGCATGGGGAGTTACGAGGGGCTCTGTTCGCGTGATCTCAGAGGGTAGGGCTGGTGCATAGCACCACGAGAAGTTTTGCCGCCTGCAATGGTTGTCCAATGCAGTCACACTTTACTTGGTGTAGGCGTCACAATGTGACTAACCATTACCTCAAGTAATACATGGAGGCGACACCTTGTGACAGATAGTTGTTACTTGTATATTAAGTACCACGAATCTCGTTTTGCAAATGACTTGTGTCAGGCTAAATAACCTTGAGACTGAAATAATTAGCTTTATCATCTTTATGATCATCATCATAGCACACGAGCCTCAGCCACTCAAAGAGAGGCAAAATGTTAACTTGGCAGCATCTATATACATAATTTTGGCCAAAATGGGTAATGTTTAAGTTAACGGCTCTAAATTGAAAAACCGCGCACAGAACACTTTATGGCTTACTCTAAAATGATTCCTTGGAACAACAAATTTCCCAAAGCAAAGGAACCCACATGAAAAACAGAGGGGAGGGCGTGCTCCACCATGTTACAAACCTGCTGTCCACAACATTCGATTTTTTGATTTTTGATATATGGAATTTTCTGAGACGAATTAGGGCAAGCCACGGGAACTGTGCAACCTTTCGCAAACTGCGTCGGGCTGCCTTCTCCTTTAAATTCGCTTTTAAAACACTTCGAAAAACCAGCACCGCAGTACACCACCACAGACTTATCTTCGCAGTCCTTCCAAGATATCTCGCTGAAACATTGGTTACATTTAAAAGGGGTGGCAATGAGAATGGCTGATGGGGTGACAGCAAAGTTACACAGCCTCTTGTCGCAGATTGTTGCCCTACACTCCTCGTAATCGTTTTGATCACAGGGGTTGTCCAACCTTGATATGCACTTTTTTCTGTATTCTTTTTCACCTGACCCCATCTTAGCCTCTACAGAAGCACATCTTTGGTACTTTCCAGGACAAATATCATAGCCGTGCTCAACATCACAAGCGGACCATGAAACGGGGCTGTAACATTTAAGACAAAGCTGGTTCTCGTCACCTGAAAAGTGACAGTACACGATTTAGTACTTTGGACCACTTTTCCTTGAGCACAAAGATGCATGCTGCATTCAACACAAAGGATGCAGCTGGGAAGACCTGGTACCACATGCACAAGATGATCATATGTCAATCAACAGTGACGCACATAAAGTTCTGCGGTAATTTGTGCAACGAAAAACCCCCTAACGCGGCAGCGAGTCGGTAAATACATTTGAAAGTGTTTTCTGTCGTTTTCTGGTTCTAAAATCCCTTGTCACTTTTGTCGCTCTTGGGCCCGTTTCTCGAAGGTCCCGATAGCTTTTCGGACCCGAAGAGCCATTTCCAAAACTGCCAACCCCTTGTTTTGGAAAACCGATTTTTTAACATGTTCTCAAGGTAGCAAAAAGAAAAGTGACTGTGAATTTGTCGACTTAAATCCTCTCCTTGAGATGCGAAGGGAATTGTGACACCCGAAAATGGCACGTAAAGTTTCGGGACTTCCTAGAACCCCAATTGTTAAAAAGGTGGATAATGTTATCCACTGGACAAATCACAATCCATTGGATAGGGCAATTGGTTTCGCTATGACTTATCCACTGGATAGCGATTTCTCCGGCGGATAGCGCTATCCATCGTTTGAACAACTGGGAGATCATAACTCAAATAAAATGAGCGATTTTCGTAAAGTGATTCAAGACTAAGATTGCTGTGTACACTTTCATCAAAACACTGCTGTGACCAAATTATAGCGATTAAAGAAAACGGTGTAAAAATAAAAGAAACGTGTATCCTTTACCTTGTATTATTTTGTAGTCTTGTTTGTACTTTATGATTAGTATTTATCGGTGTATTTATCTCGTTGTATATCTTAGAAAGAGCGTCTAATTAGTTTCCCATGTTTTGCCTTTTCTCGCTTTTTGTGCTTTGTTTAACCAACAACACTTTTTGCACAATTATTTCCAGTATGATGTAAAACAATGAAACATGAATGGAAATGAAAATGTGACTTACCACAGACAAAGCTGAAGAAAAGAAAATAGACTCCCAGTTGAAACTTCAGCCTCATTAGTGTGGTGGTTGTCTTCGGGAAAACAAAGTCGGTAATGAAGACAATGTGTTATTCGCTTCGCCGATGAAAGTGAAATTGACCAACTGTAAATTTGTGAATTTTCACTCAACAGGTGCACACAGGCTGTTCGGATTATATTGGTGGGGAGGGTTGAAGTTCATTCCATGACTTCATTCTTTAAGCTCACTGTTGCTCATAAGTTCGGCGCATTTCGAGAAACTCTGGTTTCCATTGGGTGGTACTTGCTAATACAGGGATATTTTTGCGTGGTTTAAAACTACGGTATGCGGAGAAAGCGGTGGCCTCATGGTTAGTTCGCTCGACTCCGGATCCAGTGGTCCGGGTTCGGGTCCTGGCTGGGGACATTGTGTTGTGTTCTTGGGAAAGACACTTTACTCTCACGGTCCCTCTCTCCACCCAGGTGTATAAATGGGTACAGGCGAATTTAATGCTGGGGGTAACCATGGACTTAGCATCCCATCCAGGTGGGAATAGAAAATAAAATACTCATAGTCGCTTCATGCTACAGAAACCAGAGATAAGCGCCGGCTTGATGGGCCTTCTAGGCTCGTAGCAGACTTTACCTTTATGCGGAGAAGGCAGAACTTAGCAAGTCCTCTTGTACCCTGCGAGCAGAGGCCCTTCGATCTTCCTAGATAAGTCGGGAAGAGGAAGGGACCTCTGCCAGCCGGCTCGACTTTCTTTGATTTGCCGCTCATCCAAAGAAATGGATGAGTCAGTCCAGTTTCAACTTGCCAAACCTGTTTTTTTTTATTTGTGCGCATGATCAATCGCCACGCGTCGTCAATTTTTTTTTTAATTTACAACAGCGTGACAATTTTTAAACTGTCTAAATTCCCATGAGAATTTTTCCGTATGTCGGTTACAGAAGCTAGTTTACCAGAATTGAGAAACCTATTAATTTTTTCAGTAAAAATTAAAATGGCAATTTAAAAACTTGAACTATCTTGAGGAAATGATTCCTTGGTTGTCGTGTGTTTGCCAGAGTTGTTCGAAAATATCCGTTACTGTTTGTTTTGGTTTTGTGGTTTTGCGGTTACTAGTCAGACGTGACTGTCTCCCGAATACGTTACGTTTGAATTTTTAACGCATGCTCAACACGAAATGTCGAGCCGGCTGGCAGAGGTCCCTTCCTCTTCCCGACTTATCTAGGAAGATCGAAGGGCCTCTGCTCGCAGGGTAGTCCTCTTGGTATCCAAAAACAAAATTGAACTGACGTTGTATTGGCGAGATATCGCCGGCGTTCGAATTATTAGAGAGTACGTTCACACTACAGTGCTTGTCATAAAACCATCAACATGGAGATTCTCTTTTCACCTACAATCAGCGACAAAATTGGTTGACACATTGTGTTTAAACAGTTCCTTTTAAGTGTAAAATAACACTCTAATTTGAATCATGCTCCAAATTTTTGATAAGACCCCCCCTCCCCCATTCAATGTTGTCTATTCGTACTTAAATATCTCGGGAATCTCGCTACAACATTTTGTGGGGGGGAAGGGGGCGAATTGGGCTACCTAAGAAGGCTAAAAGATAGAAGAAATGTAAAATAGGGGGTAGAAATGGTCAATGTGTCAACAATTTTGTCGCTGATTGTATCTTCTTAGAACTTGTTTCGCTTCTTGCTGAAAACCCGCGCGGACATAAATCCTAAGGGAAACAAATTTGAAGACGGCGGCTGCACAGAGAGTAAAAATGGCAATAAAAGAAACAAATGCAACGAAACAAGTGACGAACGCCGCAGGAAAGCGTAAGGAAACCATGCAAAACCACATAAACATCACATCTCAAACTTCATCGCTGCGGGATAAATCCTGGATAGTCAAAGAAGAATCCTACGAAAGCCGAGAAGGGCCTTCCAACTTCCGACTTCCAACTTTCGATTTCCAGCTTAACTTCCAACTTCTGACTTCCAACTTCTGACTTCCAAGTTCCAACTTCTGACTTCCAAGTTCCAACTTCCGACTTCCGACTTCCGACTTCCGACTTCCGACTTCCGACTTCATTTTCCGAGTTCCGATTCCGACTTTAGAATCTAGACACCAGGCTTTCTCGTTTTCCACTCTAAATTTTGGTGTTCTCGCGTGCAAACATGAATGAGGAAGTAGGTAAATTACGGGGTATTTTGGCACATGTTGTAACGAAACACGCTCGCAATAGCGCAATTTGCGAAGCATTTTTAAAGAGAGGTATTGTATGTGAAAACTCTTTATTTGCCGTTTTTTGGCTTCGTAAGCACGATATATTTGGAATTGTTTTACGAACGTCGCCTGCAGCTTTAAAATGTTCCATACTTTTACGATAATGTGTGTATGGATACGCTTTCAGTGCACTGCTTTTCGTTATCAATGGTCCAGCCAGCTGAGGAATTGTGTTGTTAGCTATGAAAGCTCCAGATAATATAATATTCTGTAATTAAATAGTGATATAACTTGAAAGTTGGTAGACAGTTGATAAAATGATGACATCAAAGGCCCGGCTGCATTTCGGTTAGGGTTAAATTGCGCTAGGCGTGCACTGAAGAGGGGGCTGGGGGAAACTACAGCAGTTTACTAGTAAAAGGAAGTCGATTATATAGACGTATGTCGAGAGGCCCACCAATGCCCAGGTGAACCCTTTTTCCCCATTGCAGAGAAAGTGCACATTTTATCACCCTTCAGCCGGTGACGAAGACGTTTGTCTATCAAGAGGTTATTTCCGGCATTATGTTCTCCAATCAAATTTGTTCAACCGAGTGACAGAGATAACCTTGGACAAAAGTCCTATGTAATGACATTTCCTGTAACGTGAGTATATGTTTCGTTTTCGCAATATTAAGCCGCTACAGGTTTCTTAAAAAGTTTGTTATCTCGCAATATAATGTGAGGGCTTCGTTCCCATTTTAGGGTGGCTCATAATCTGGCTTGATTAATGCCACTAACTCTTCCAAATCTTCGTTGTAATCGATTGCATTCTCAAGGTATCTGTCTTGGCAAGTATTTACATCCTCCATGTCGACATTTAGCAAGTAATTGTGTGTTCCATAGGCTTCTGGCAGAAAAAGCATAACATCTGGTCTGCCATCCTCAACTTCAAATCGTTTCTGTTTTTGAATATTGTGTGTTCCATGGCTCTGCAATGAGATGCAGTTCCCGACGAAGGATAGGTAGGAAACAAAATTTCTCAAACTAATTAATATGCATGAGGTAATTAACCAATTGTGTGGCCTCATTTGGGTCACATGGATGCCCCCTGGGGCCCGGTAAAGAACAGATCCAAACACGCGTGATTAAAAGACACGTGTTAGGATATCCAAACACATGTGATTGGAAATCAGTTTCCAAAAGAATGTAGCCTTTCTTCAAGACTTTGCACTCGGTGAACATCATAATCTTTGGAAAACATCAACACCCCACTTATCTTTGTACTGAGTACCTTTAGGCTTTGAACGCTCGAGCAAAGAAACTTTCCGGCGGTCGAAACCGGAAAGACCTTCCGTAGCTGCTTCTTCCATTTGTCAAAATTGCAAATGAGAACGCCAATGCAAAGGGTGAGTGCTTTTAATTAAGTCGACAACAGTAGTGAAAGACAAAAAGCCGAAATTGTGAAAAAACATAACACCATTCATAACACTGACTAACGGCTATGGACATGCAATAATGAAACACAACAAAAACTGTTGACAGACGGAGAAATTGATATTTTGTGGAAAATTTTCCATCGTACAGTGGATAGCGAGACTATTTTCTTAACTAAATGTTCGATACAATCTTCAAACATGTCGCTGGCCGAGTTTGAGGCGGATTGAAGGATTTTAGCCACCTTTTTTGCCTCGATTTCTCGGTTTACTTGGCCGATCGACGGGTGAGCGTTGCCTACCTTATCTCTCTTTTAGAGAATCTCGCGAAATAGAGGACAGAATGGCACCAAATTTAGATTACCAAATAACGATCACAAAGAGACAACAGACGAGTGAGTGCAACGTTAGCTTATTTCTTTTATTAAGCCTTGTGCCTTTGTATCGACTAAAACTCACCGTACAAGCTCTCAAAAATTCAAAACACAACACAGAGTTTGGGATACCTGTGGTTTCACACGCTGCCATCTGCACCAACGTGTTGAAGAACACTAAAACTATTTTTCATCAATTGGGAAGCATTTTCGCGACAAACATTCTTGGGCTCCAAAAGATCCTACAAAGAATTTTAGTGTTTTGATGAAGTGCACGAACAAATTTGACTGCCTTGTCCGTCCACGAAATGTTTTTTATTCATGAGTTAAGACCGACTCTCAATTTGCAATCGGACTTTTATGCATAAGCTCGCTGGCTCGCTAGTTTGAGCACTCTGGCATGGCTTAGGTGTACCACATGTGTGGGACATTTGAGGTGGCTTTATAAGCTTAACCTCCATCCGAAGACTTCAGAATTGCACTGATGAGGCCCAGAAGGCCGAAACAGTACTGTCTGCAGTTAGCTACGTAATAATATATATATGTATATTCACTGTTTCAATTTTATCATTCACTTGATAATGACCGAAGTGAAGTCGAAACGTCGTCTTTTACCGTTGATTTTTATCGTTAAAAGTTTTAAGAAACCCCTACTTCGAAGAGTTAACTTCTTTAATTTTTGAGCTGCTGTAAAGCGGCCTTGTGCAGGTGTAGAAATGATTAAGGCGACTGCTAATTGCAAAAACGCTCGAATTACCAATTATGCTCCTTGTGGTTTCCTCTTTTTAAAACATCCCACATGACTCCACGATCACTCCTATAAAAAGATGTTTAAAATTCATGCATTTCCCAAAGTCGTACTTTAAATAAATAAATAATTAATTAAATAAATAATCAGTTTATTTAACCCTTTGGTAGTGTAACACTAAATTAAAAGGGAGGTCAATT
>NC_090885.1:18351601-18419101 GCF_036669925.1 Montipora capricornis | reverse complement strand
TGTCCTGATCCCTGGGTCAGAGACAACTGCAGAAAATCATGTGCTTTTTGTCCAAGTAAGTGCAATAAGAATCATGAATAATTTAATAGGAAATCTGCTAATAGACACAGTATTATAGTCATGCATACCCTGTAAATCCCATTTCAAATGTTACCCCTGAGAAGTAACATACAGAATGGCGCGCTATACGGTCAACCTGCTATACATCCTATTTATTTCTTAAGGTAGACACAATATTAGCCGTATTCATACTAGAAGTTGTCTTGAGACCTCTTAGACCTGTTTCTGCTGTTTGAAAACGTTCAAAACATCACTCGTGCCCATAAATCACAAAATGCACGCGCAAGTTCGTTCGATTTTTTATTTATTATATATACATACATCTTATTCGATGGTTTATTTTACAATGACTGCAAAATTCTCGCGCGCTCATTGGCTAATTTTTATTGTCAATAAGCGGACAGACACTGACAGACACATAAATTTAATATATAGATTTAGTTGTTTAAAGAAAAACAAAAACAAAAACAGCAGTAGACTAGCAACCTTTGTGGCATGATTATGGTGCTGAAGCAAGAATCCACCTACAAGAAGGGGTTCCTCTCCACTAACTGAAATAATAATCTCTAGTAAAGCGGGTAAGTGGGGGGAGAACATTTTGTATGTGGATGGTGAGTTTAGGGAAAATCATAGCCAAAAATGAGCCTGTAAATAACGTTTAGTGCTTTAAGCAAACTTCTAAAAACACTAGCCAGTGAAATTTCCCCCTAATTTTACGAAAACTCATTGCGATTACGTGTTTATAACATAAGGGCAAAATTTTCTTGTCACTGTCGAGGCAGAACGAAAACCAGTTGGGCCGCAAACGGATTAAGAAAGCACTTGTTCGCTCGCATTTTAGAAACAAATCAACTTTTTCTTTATGTCCAAAAGAATACAGATAATTGTTATTTAATTCCAGTTGACAATAAAAATTCGATTTTCATTCCTAAACAAAGGAAAAACCGATTAAACCACTTTTTAAAAACACGCATCCACTTTTAATTACACATCCGTAAAAATAACAAACGGTTTAGTGCCCAAAGAAAGATTTTATGGAGTAAATTCTTCCACTAAGTATGAGCTATTACTGGTATTCTGTTTTGTCGTTGTCATTCTCTTTCGCTCTCCTTTCGTTTCTGTTCTAAACATAGGTCCTCTAGGCATCATGTAACCTTATCAGAGCTTCTAAAGATATGCCAAAAATTGCAATACAGAGGAAAAAGCAGCTCTAAGCAAATTAAAAATTAACACTCGGCTTTAAGTTTGTATCCCTCCGATGCTTGACTTGAATAACTGCGTAGCCACCAGTGTGGACCACAGCTATTACGATATGTCCAACTGGATTGAAACCAGCGAAAAATGCAGAAAGTAAACATTTTCCAAACACGAAAAGCGTTGACTGTGTATAAAGAACTATAGTTGATGTAGTATGGCCTTGTAGCCACGTCGAGCCACAGAAAGCGCGCGAAAAGTGAAGCCTCGTTTACGTTTAAGTGAGTTAACCTGCGTCGAGCCTGCAATCCAATCGAAAACCAGTACCTGGTCAGTGGTAAACTTTAAAAAAACAGCTGACCTCGGGGAGCCCTGAGCTTGAGCCTGCGATATGATCACGTGATACTGGTCACGGATACCTTGTTTTGACAGGTGTCAATTGTTCATAACATGGATGTCCAATATCAAAGTAACAGTTGTATGCTGTTAACGGGCGTGATGCTGGTCACAGTAGGGAGCTTACGAAACGAGGACGTCGTCGGCTACAAGGACTTCATTTAAAAATACGAGTTCGCGTTATTCACATCACTACAATACTATTTCATGTTGTTTCGCGTTAAAAATGTGTAGTAACTGTCGAGGAATTAAACTGGTATGAGTGGATTGGAAGCGTGAAGAGAGAACTGAAAATCCATCGTCATTGCTACCGTCCTCTACAGAACCTTGAATTTAGTCATTTCACGTCGTCATTTAGGAGTTGACAGCAAAGAAATGTTCCAAAATGTAAAACGCACGTGCAGAGCGTGCAGAGCCATTGTTTTTGCTGACTAAACCTATTGTTTTGTAGCGTTGTCGTTGCAGTCGACGTCGTCGTTTCGTAAGCTCCCTATTGGCATACATGGAGGGGTTGACGTACGTACGGACAGACGGTCGATGACGTCATGGCTATAAAAATTACTCGCATCGTTGCTTTACCATATTTTCTTAACTATGGTGCTCCGCGATAATTAATGCGTTTCAAAGAGCTTAATTTATGCAAACCTTAACCAATAAGAAACGCAATATTCTTTTGAGTGCACAATACTAAGGGGGAAAATGCCTTGGCCTCTTTTCCCGCCTTTCGACACTGCAAATGCAGCCGCCATTTTGATTTGTTATTGTTTTCGTACGGCCGCAAGAGACTTGGGTCTGTGGAAACACCATACCGGGAAAATCCTGTACCATTAAGAGTGTTCCATTCCAACCGCATTTTCCGTGCAGATGGTAAACGCCCCCAGTAACCTGAAATAGATCTTGTGTGGACAGCATATTTTTATATCCACGAAAAAAACACTCTTTTTTTTTCCATTTCAGAGCCAAACTGTACAGAAACAGTTCTTCCTATCATACCTACTACAGGTTTGAAAACATCAGTCTTCGTTTAAAATTCGGTTATACTCTAAAAACTAATTCGCTCATATCATGCGCGAGGAGGTTGACCAACAGTAGAGTTGTTTTCATAGAATTATGTCGTACAGTTAGAGTTAAGTTTCCAAAATCCTGAATTTAGAAATACAGAAATACAAAAAGTATTTTAAACATGCGTAAAAGCTAACCTTAGGCCTAATTAGGCCTGAACAAAAGTTTAGCTTGTATGAATGTTGGCTTCCAAAATCTTGAATTCAGGATTTTGGAAACTTAACTCTAACTCTACGACATAACTCTACATGTTCCAGCACTCGGCAAAGTCCCTCTTGACTTATGGCTGTTTCTGCTTAGGTGCCCTCACACACCACAAGCCTTTTTAGAGACATCACTGCCAAGTCGGCCACGTCTGCGGGAGAGATCACCGTGGCACTCACAAAGAACAGCCACCTTACCGGGAACTTCATCCCCTACTCTTCTCGAATAGTGTGTGGATCTTTAACGTCCCAAAGGGAACTTCTGAACATAGAAGATATTTGTGAGACGGGGCCTACGATTTATAGTCCTTATCCGAGATGACTTCGGAATAGTCGGGAAATACTTGCTAACTTATATTTTGGAATGACATTTTCGTTGCCGTAGCCGTCGTCTTTGACTTCTTTGCTTACTATCCCTATTTGTGCCTACTAATTCAAAGGTATTTTTGCCCCGACTTGTGATTATGCAGGAAAGGTAGATCTTAACAAGTGTTATTGAAATCCAAAAAGAAAGTTGGGGGTAACCACTTATTTTTCAAAGATAATTCATGAACAATATTTGTAAAAAGCTTTAAAATACAAAGCAATGTATGGCGTTCTTTCTCAAATTGAAGCTCAATTATCCCTAAAGAATACATGGTTACCCCCAATTTACTTTTTGGATACCAAGAGTACTTACGAAGATCTACTTTATCTGCATAGTTTGAAACCGCACAAAAATATCCCTGCATTAGTAAGCATCGGCGATAGGAAATTCGAGTATCTGGAGATGCGCAGAACGTATGCGCAATAACAATAGTAGGCACCGTCCTTGAGGACGGTGCCTAGTAATTTTTAGGATACTTCGCCCAAATTGTAAGAAGTGAACGAGATAGAATAACCGCGAAAGAATTATGATAAAGCAAAGTGATATTTCGATGTGACGTTTTCGTTGAAGTCGCCGTCGAAGATCTTAAGGTCCCTATTCTATCTCGTTCACTTCTTACAATTTGGGAGAAATATCCTAAAAATAAATTGGTAAGAGCAGTTACAAAGTGAAAATAGAGAATGAAAGATTCTCTTTTGCATGCTCACGTTGTCGTCAAAACCTCAAATTTGGTAATTTCACGACTTCCGTACGCGGAGTACCGCAAAAATATGTACTAAAATCCGTGCTGCACGTGCAGCACTATCATTTAGGCTCTTTTAACTAATGATATTATTGTTTTGCGCCGTTGTTGTTGCCGTCGCCGTCCTAAAATCTTAAGCTCCCTAGTTTAAGAAACGACCACGGCTAGGACAACGCCGGACAACGCAAATGACAATCGTGCAGCACGTGCGGCACGCATTGGTACATTTCTTTGCCGCATTCAGCAAACAACAGGGCCCAGCTGGATCAACCTCGTCCCCAGGGCCTTCTCCTCTGCGATTTTCAAAATGGCGGCTCGAGCCGCTGGATAAATCGCTATCCACTGGATAACTCAATTAGTTTTACTAGTCTTTATCCGACGGGTAGTGATTTATCCGGTGAAATCCGGTTTGACGACAACGTAAGCTCATAACAATTGCAATGAACTATTCATTTTCTATTTTTACTTTAAAACCGTTCGTGCCCATCTAGTTACAGGATAGTTCGCCCGTATTGTACAAGGTGAACAAGACGGATTAGTATTATTACATAGGTGATTATTGAAAATTCTCTGCGCTGATTGGTTGCCCTTGAGGTGAATTATTACGTGATAATCACCTGAGCGGTTCCTAAGCGGTTTTTTCAAAAAAATTATTTTCCTGCGTTTATTATTTCACTATTACACATTGAAGAAATACAATCTCCATATATAGGAGGTTATTACAGCTAAACGGTCATACGTACACACACACACGCTTAACACAAACGACTGACAAAAAACAACCTGGGATAATATACAAAAGAATTTGCTACACTTATAATACTGGAAACAAAATTACGACAGAGGCTTGAACGTCCAAAGACTTCTTATAAAACTTGTTTAAACTGGTGGTCGAACTAGCAATATACAACTCAGTTAAATAAACTTATAGTAGGTTTCATCTCTTTTCTCCTACTCTTATAGATTACAGATTTTCCTACCAAAATACAATAATTTAAAAAGTCAAGATCTTTTCCACAGAAGCCAATAGTTATTTCTTTCAAAGATAAAGTAATATCTTCTTTCATATTTTCGTAGCAAAATAATTCAAACTCTATCCAGAATGCTTGTGGAAAAGGGCACAGATAAAATAATGTTCTAATTCTTCTCTAGAATGGCAACAAAAAGAGCAAGCATCTGAATATACTTTTCCCAATTTCTTTAGTAGAATATTCGTGAAAGTTATATTATTAAGAACTTTAAATTGAAAATCCCTTATAAATGTCTTCATACAGACTTCAATATATAGAAAGAAGGGAGATCTCGGATAACTCTTTACGAGTATAACATTAAATTTCTGCTGCACCCTTTTGCACCATTTGGTAGAGTAGCTTTCAAGTCAATAAGCATACTATAATAATGTTTGCATTTGGCCACCCCTACATCAAAGAAATTATTATTATAATAGAAAACCAGTTTTTCACTCATTCTGACATCATCTTCCTTTAATACACCTTAAGATATTAGGAATAGCTGCTCATAAATCAGCCCATTGTAAGAAATTGCATTTTATATTCGTTTCATTTTTATATCCTTGGCGGCAAGGCGTTTGGTCGAGGTGACAGACGAAGAAATTAATTGTTTTATTAAAGAAAATTCATTTTTTTCAAATAATCGCCTATGTAACTATACTAAAACAATCATTCGCCTCAGACTCGGCGAATATCGATGAATAAAAACCTCAAGTTCGTCTCAGTTTTTATTCACCTCGTCTTTGGCGAATAATTGTTAAATAATCGCGAAGTACTTGCGGTAGCGCTAATTTGTCAGTATTTTGGAGTGACGTTTTCGTTGTCGTTTCCGTTGTCAGCTTGCTTAAACTCCCTAACCAACGGGAAAAAAATAAGGTTTTGAGGACAACGTAGCATATTTACGTCAAAGCCCCGCGTACCAAACTATAGTGAAACTAAGCTAAACGCTTAGAAATCTGACTTTATTGTTGCCATATGTGGCGCGAAGTTTTTTTTACCTCCCTTATGTTGACAAAGGTTACAGCAACGAAAAGGTCACTGTAAATAGCACTGTCGTAAGTTATTTGCGGATATACCATCTGGTTCATATTGTGCAACATAGGCGAAGTATCGAAGGCACGGTTTTGAGACCTTCATCGTTGCATCGCGGCTTCTTTGTCGCCGAGACCTTGTACTAGGTTATTCAGGGGCACCCAACGACCAATTTGTTGTAAAATGCATTATACCCCAGTTAATGAAAATAAATGTTATTAAGGCATTTTCAGGTGTTTTTCAGTGTTGCTGGGAAAACATTATCTGTTCCTTTTTCCCAGCAAGACACACAAAAAATTTCCCAGCCAGCTAGATAAAATTGGTTGGTTTCCCAGCCAGCTGATGAAATTTATTTCCCAGCCAGGAATTCCGCGCGCTTTCAAATCCCTCGATCCAAAACGACCGAACACAAGCGACAAAACCGGGACAAAACAGGTTTTTTCCGCAAGCGCAATCACAGCCGTCGTATGTTTGTGACTACTCTCTGGGAGAGGGAAGGGTTTTTTTTTTTTTTTTAATTTTTTATTTTTTAGTCGTCCTCAGTCTTCAGAGTTTCTACAGCCAGCTCGGGTTGAAATGCTAGAAAAAGTCAGTAATTCCCAGGCAAAACCTCTATCAATAACATAATTTCCCAGCCAGCTAATCGACACACCTGTATTTTTGCCAGCCAGCAAGATTCCTCTGGGGAACAGATAATATGAGGAACAGATTCGTTGGGTGCCCCTGGTTATTCGCTGGTTGAGCTCCTGTTATTCTCAAGGTTTCGTCGCTTTTTTTTTTTTTTTCGGATTTGCCCATTTTTGCACCAAACTAACACAGACTAGTCCTAAACGAAAAAAAGTTATCATTTTCTCATTCATTCAACGGGCTTAAAAAATTACCATCTCATGTAACATCCTCGGCGTATAACGTAAGTGATAAGTGTAACTTGCAACTAGGAAATTGGTTACATTGTATTTAGTTTCGCAGTGCCGCTTCCTTTCATGCTCTGGTTTCTTCCTTCAAGTTGACTTTTTTTTTCAACAATCATTGTAGGAAATCCACAAACCACTCCTGTTGGGAGAGACTCATCCACTGTGCAGTCTACAACGGAGCTCACAGTGACTATGACGCCGACTCGAGACCAAGAAGGTGCTGGCAACGAGACTAATGGAGCTTCCTCGCGCTCTGCCCTGCAAGGCCTATTTTTCCTGTCCTATACTCTTTTTCTATGCTTATTATCGTTCAGATGAAGACACCACCGTTGTGGACGCGTCTCAGAAAAGGAGCGTTAATGATGATATTTCACTGATCAGCCTGTTACTTTAATGACATAAGTTATTTCCGTTCCCTTTTAGGTAGCCAACGGCGAGATTAGTTATGGCATTTTCAATTTTATTTATAGAAAAATAACGAAACATTAGTGAGAAAAGTACCAGACAGAATGCCTATTGGTGAGGTCAAGCGAGTGCGAGTTGAAAAGAGTGGGGATTGTAGCGATGTGCATTTTGTTATGGCCATGGCCCTATCGACCACTGGCCAGGTCGTCTACAAGAACAATTTTCGCTTGTATCCAGTAGCAGTGGCTACTTGCAGGTCATTTTAATTAATAGTGTAAATCAGAGAAACAATAAATTGACGACTGTTGTCAGTTGTGGTTGGTATCATGAAATTGCTAAATAAAGACTATGCCACTTTTC
Source organism: Montipora capricornis (assembly GCF_036669925.1). Taxonomy (NCBI): domain Eukaryota; kingdom Metazoa; phylum Cnidaria; class Anthozoa; order Scleractinia; family Acroporidae; genus Montipora; species Montipora capricornis. Next base: position 18,411,356 of record NC_090885.1, on the reverse strand, counting down.
CTCAGATGTCCGGCAAAAAGTAGTGTCAAAAAAACGTTGGTAAACGATCGCTGTCTGGAACTCAAAATAACAGTCGACACAAAAAGATCACTAAACAAAACGAAGCTTTGATATAACAGTGTTTTTAACAAAGAAAATACTTTCGTGGTAACGAGTACGAAAAACGGAGCTTTCTAACTCGTTTCCGCGATTGACGCAAAGCCGTAAAGCCCTGGAGCAAGCTCTCTTGGTTTGGAGTCACACGCAAACGAAGGGCGAACGATATCTCAATGATGTCTCGCGCTGGCGAATTAATTGATCCGACACACGAGGACAGCACAGGAACGAGCCAGGCGTCAACGAATTCACAAAAAGAGTAGATGTGATCGTTTTCCGAATATTTTTTCTACACTAAATGCGAACTCGACGATGCAGATTTACATGAATTAGTCGGATCGAGTCACTACAATGTATGGAAGAGCGGTTTGTCTGTGCGTTGGTTAATTAACATTATTATTCCATGGCTGATATTCTGGATATTGCTGATAGTATGACAAAGTACGCGGAAGTTGAGCTTTACTTCCAGCATTTTCAGCAGAATCGCATACAATTTATCCACTGAAAGCTTTCAAAAGACACCATTGTGGCGGTAAACTAGGTATTTCGCAAAATATCGGCCACCTCTTGCATTACATGTTTACTTCTCCCTCGTCTTTATCGTTTTCTTCTTCGTCTTCTTTCATCTCTTGAATAACATGCAAATGACTCGGAGACCTCAATGTTTTCTCGTAACTCGAGCTCCTGCAGGTGTTGATTTTATCGGGTCCCTTGTTACTCTCCTGGTGAACAGTCGATTTTTCAGAGATTTTTCTATCGTGCACTTTGCTGGGACATGGAAATCCACCAAATTGTGCCGATGGCGATACTCCAGCCAGAGAGTGTAACAGGTAAGGATTGCTCGCAGTGAAGTAGTTGAACGGAACAACGTTTGTTCTTTGTCTTCCACGTTCGTTGTTACGAACTTTCAAATAATTACAATAGTAATAATAACACAGGTAAGCACCAATCATAACCACTGCTAGTGCGAATAGTCCTCCGACAATGGGTAACACAAGGTCAGAGGTATCAGCCATTGTCCTCAACGATCCATTGATTCGGAATGCACTCGATGCCACTGAAGTTAATCAGCGAATCAAATTTAGGTTGTAAACTATTATAGTTCCGTGGCCCTTATCCTTAGCGACTCATGCAAGTTGTTTTAGTTACGTTTCAAGCGTAAAGCGCCACAGAGTTTGATTTATACTGTAAATATTCCAATTTGTAAGTTAGTGTTTCCAAAGTGTTCGTGTACGTGCCCAAACGCGCATACAAATGTATGTCTACAAAGAAAGTTGCGTGACCTTACTCTCATTTTAATACCATCCAGGTTATAATATTTGCCATCGTGGTTGACATTTAATATTTGAATAGTGAAGAGAGAGTTGGTTTTGTCACCTTTGTCATGTGACAACTTCGTCTTCAGGCTCCCTCCTCTCGCTTTGAGAAATACCATCGAGAGTGAAAAAACGAAAGGAAGAAGACGTTTGAAATTCAGGCTACGAAGATGGCGGGATCAGAGCCTATGTCACATTTTTCGTGCAGCTTGTCTCAGCTCGCGATTTTGTTGCGATAGAAGTTACACGAAAAAGTGCCCCAGTAGTGACCCCTTGGAGCATCATCATCACCCTTGTCATCACCATTATCTTCACCTTCACCCCTCCATAAGATGTGTAGATGGTCCTCGTCGACGGACAAACAACACACACATCAAAATATCCTGTAACCTCTTGCAACAGGGTCTGGAAGGGGTTTCGCGTGATCCGTGAATTGATCCCAAAAAAGAGCGTGAGTCGAGAAAACTGAAGAAATACAGCCGTGATTTGTGAATGGTGACGCCTGATCCTTTAAAGTTGTAGTGCGTGAATCGAGATTTCTGCCTTTATAATGTCGTGAACATCAGTCAACCCTACACGAATACATGTAATTTGTCTGTCAAGATGGTTCCAAACAGGTCTCCTGTCATTGTTATGTAACATAATCTACCATTGTCATGTTTCGTACTTGACCTCATTTGACTCATTTGTAGTTCACATGAACTGAGATCAGAGACGCGTTGAGAGACGACATGTTGTAATCATCTGCCCAGGTCACTGCCAATCAGAGGGTGGTTCGTTGGAAAATGAAAAGCTGCCTGTCAAAATTGTAACACATGTTCACGTCCGGTCGCCTGGACGTTTTCAATGGCGAGCGCCAGAGTGATCGAACCGTCCAAACTAACTCGAACTTTATGACAGGTTTTTAACATCATAGAAAAATCAACGACCAAGGAAGTAATTTCATGGTAAGGTAAGGTAACTTTATTTAAAGTCGCAAACGTAGGGAGAGGTTGCCCAAATCTCCCGAGCCAGTGGCTCATGTTAAGTTTTGAAGTTACAAAACAAAATGTGAAAGAGGAGAATTGTAGAGCTACGATGTAACAGCAATGAACTTCATTTATACTTTATCAAAGTCAAACAAAGGGCCAAGAATCGTTGGGTTATGGATTTCATCACCAACTTTTTGTCGCCTTCCCATCTCAGGGTCAACTGATAAGACCCAGGGGCGGATCCAGAAATTCCAGAAAGAGGGGGCCGAAGAAATTGCGGCGACAGCGCACCCCTTCTCCTCCTGGGAGCATTTGTGACCAAAACTTAAGGCTTCAGAGGACACAATTTGAGAATTTTTAAACGATGCCAGAAAGCGATGTCGAAGTGGTATTATAAGTAAATTATTCACACGGTCTACTAACAAAGATGACATTATATATTCAATTTTTCATACGTGATGTATATCTATCAAGGCAAAATGTATTTGAGATAAGAAAAGCTCTGAAACTGAACTAATCATGATCTAAAGTAAAACCACCTGATGCACACTGTACCACTTGGAATTCGGTTATTTACAGAAGCTCTTTAAATACAGGGAAAAAAGGGGGGTGGCCTCGGTCCCCCACTAAATCCGCCCCTGAGACCATCTCTTTTCCTGTAGTCATGTGTAGAAGTAAAGTCATCACAAGGAAAGCCGTTTAATCATATATAGAATTGATCAATTCTCTATCCAACTACGTGATACGTGAATTCCCCCAAAAAAGTTACGTGATTTGTGAATGTACGGAAAATTAACCCGTGATTCGAGGTCTAGACCCTGTTGCAAAAAAGTGTGACAGCGATTAAATGTGCCAGCGACGTTACTTAACGATCCATGCCATGCACTGGCTTAAAAGGAATAGTGGCCTGACTGCCTCAAGATCGACGTATCAATTTGCGCTAAAAACGTTCATTGTTGTTGAATGAAAATTTAAAATTTGAGCTTAGGCTCAACGTTCTAATTATATTACTATGATCGTTAATAAATTAATTCAATCCTGTGTGGCATCAAGTTGCTTGTCACAGGCTCGTGCCACTTGCTCTAAATGCCGCGAAAAAAAAAAAGTTTGCATTTATGCACCTCCATACAGACAGATGAAAATTACCGAGCAAAAACGCCGGTCTCTCCATGTATATAAGTGGTTTGTAACCATGCCAATCCTCGGATAGCAACGCTTCAAAGTACAACTTGCTGGTGGACGAACAAAAGGAGCTAATAAGAGGTCTTTTGTTATCGTCCGTGCATCAACATGGCGGTGATGACATAGGATGAAACCACTTACTACAGGTGCAGTTTATAAATTGCGAAGTTTCTCTACATATAAAAATGACTCAGGGAGGCAGTGTGGCCCAGTGGTTAGAGCGCTTGCCTTGAGATCCGGAGATCCCGGGTTCAAGACCCGCTCTGACCACTCATTGAATTTGATCCTGGTACTCCCTGGTTCAGCTTCCCAGCTGCACTTGTAAATAGCCAACTGGTTTGCCTCCGGCCAGTTGGGATTCTTAAAAATTGTTGTTGTTGTTCTGTTGTGTTGTTTCGTTGTGTTTCATTGGCCCTGAAAAGCTCCTATGGGGAGCGGTCAATTAAATATGTATTGTATTGTATGTATTGTATACTCAGTCACTTCGCAGTTCATTAATTGCGAGTAATTTATTGCAATTTTTTTAGTTATATTAATTCCCTGCAAAAAATGGAGCCCTTTGCTAATGTTGGCTTTTTATATATTGACCTGTCTATATTTATTCTACTCTTTCCTTAGTGCTAATATATATGACTTTCACATATAGTCGCCATGTTCGTTAAAAATGAGCCAAAAGAATCACTTGTGTCCGAAATGCACCCAATAGGCTTAGACGTAAAGGGACGGTCCCTTTACGCGAAGCTTTTGCTACTTATTTCGAACAATAAGGTAAAGGTGACGGTTAGAGTTATTTTTCACGGGCACCCAGCGAGCAAATTTGAGAGACGTTTCTAGGCTCCCTGTAATGTATCAAGACTGTCTAAAGATATGTTTTCTCGAAATGGTTTTCAGCTGAGCACGCGCGCGTAAGCCACACACGCAATTCTAAAAGCTGCTCGCGTCAGCTCATGATTCAAAATGGGTCACCGTCCAGAAATAAAGAAATACCGCTAATTTCGTTCAGCTTTCTTCTAATTCCCACATATATGGAATATAAATAGACATCTCCTATTCACGAAAACTACGAAAATTCTAAACAAACGGTTTAATGGTCACTTTAAATCCGTTTGTGTTGGCCTGTGGCTCCACCCGAGGGCGGACTTGAATGAGCGGGTGACGCATGCGTAAATGCTGATCTTGTAACCCCCGACACCGCGGCAAAATGAGTGCGCAGGCTTGAGCCACGCGCGAATCGTTTCCACGCGCGAGGGACTGGTACCAATTAAATTTGCAATAGAAACAACAGCGCGGCAAAATGGCGGCAATTTAAATTCTCTGTGTTTGTTTTCATTTTGCGATGATAAGGACAACACTACTTTGATAAGGTTTAAATTTTGAAGAGAGCTTCCTGAAAGACTAATCTTCCATGTGTCTTTTCAAACCAAAAAACTATACTTCAAACCACGAGAATTTTACCTTGCATTCGAGCGATAGAGCAAAAGTACGAAGTTCGTAATTTTATTAGTCGCGATGGTCTCTGCGTTCGTAAACCTCTGGGGGAAAAACTGTGCACTGAGAAGGAAAACGCCGGCTAAACATCTTTGCAAGGGCAGAATGATAATTCCTTCTGCGAAGATGGCTTATGTTGCTCCTGTTGAATGAGGAAATCGTCTGTTTGTTTCATTGGAATCATTTGAAAGTGAGAAATAAGCTTAAGTTCTTTTCATGCCCGCATCCCACTCATTCGGCAACTTGGATAAGTCACTTACCTGCCCTCCATTCTCATATTTTACAACACTAGTTACTTTTACATGAGCGAGGCAATAAAATAAAGAAAATAAGTCTTAATTTTAAGAGAGGATCACAAAAAAGTTTTGAAACTAAGTATAAATTTGACTCCAATGCTACTTGATGTTTCCCTTTTACTTGGAGTTTGGTAGTGGTCCATCGTTGAAAATATTTTTTCAGTATTTTTCCTGCAGCTGGCTGGTAACTGTAATTTTTTTATCCAGCTTTGTCGATCACCTTGTAGAGCCTTGCTTGGATGAGGGTGGGGAGACATGAGAATCATGATAATGAAACCATTCACCTGCATGTGTTTGGAAAATACTGATTTCACTTTTGCATGCATTGCACCAGCAAAAATCCAGCCTAAATTTTCTGTAAAGATACTGAGAGAGGAATGTAATCATACATCCAGCAAGACAAAAGGCATTCTGCTTCATACTCTAACATTTTATTGTGCACAACTGATCCAGTTTCACTACCCAATGATAGACCCACAATGGCTCTATCTGGACCCACAATGACTCTATCTGGACCCACAATGACTCTATCTGATTCCTTTTCAACAGCAACAACCACAACAACTACTATGGTATGTGTTACCACAAAACACAATATACAGTAACTCAAATATCTCTCTAATTTTATTGTTGTAAGTACTGTATATTCATTATTAAGACTATTACAAGTAGGAGCATTCTCAGAAGTTAATATCCAAACCCATGCTCATCAAGAGAAAGACTACAATAACATACAGCTGTATTAATGTAACCCCCTCATTTTTCCTGATTTTACAACTTTACTCGTTTATATCTTTGCTTTCGGACGGTGATTTTTTTTTTCATTTTTTGCATGTTAGCTTAGCTTAATTTAAAACGTTTGTCTTTCAAATTTAAACAAATCTGTAGGTGAAAACAAAAAAACCTGATTTTTCTGAAAAACTGGCCTACAGATTTTGTTGAGTTTTAAATGTTACATTACTTCAAGCATTAGTTAAGATCTTATCAATGGTGAAATGGTATATGAAATGAATCATATATGAACTGCGGATAGGAAATCAAGTGAAGCTATGATCTTCGCAGTTATGAGAGCAATTTTTGCAATTGCGTAGAGAAGCCTGAAAAATTCAGGACTTCAACGGGGTTTGAACCCGTGACCTCGCGATTCCGGTGCGACGCTCTAACTATTAGAACAATTAGAACCCACAAATGACCTGCTCCCAACGTCAGTGGCTTCATAGCTCAGTTGGTTAGAGCGCCGCACCGGAATCGCGAGGTTACGGGTTCAAACCCCGTTGAAGTCCTGAATTTTTCAGGCTTCTCTACGCAATTGCAAAAATTGCTCTCATAACTGCGAAGATCATGGCTTCACTTGGTTAAGATCTTATGGCGACAAAATCACCGGGGAAAAATTTCCAGGTCGGCTAAAGAATGGCACATTTATTTCCGATTCATCATGAAACGTTAAAGAGAATGGACTGGGAGGCTAGAAAAGGTCGCTAATCGAATAGTGGTTGACAGTTTTGAAAACTCGAGGAAGGTTGCGGGAGGTCAGAAACTTTGCAGCCGTGTTGTGCATTATAGTGGGGACTTACAGAAGAGACGGTGGCTAGGGCAACGACAACGCCACGAAACAAGACTATCATTGGTTAAAAGATAAAAAATAAACGTACTGCAAGAGTGGCACGAGCGACGGTTTCTTTTACCTTTATTTATACTACCCACAAAAACGGCAAAGTAAGAAAATAATCAAAATTAAGATGTCTGTAATCTACTCTCAACCTGGATATGTTCTTTGTCAAGGGAGGATGACGGGAGAGAACACATCCATGCACAGCACATGGGCCTCTTCAAGTCCCTCATTTTCTATGGACCTTTTCCAATGATAACGTTTTTTTTTCAAATCCGAGGCCATGATTGGCGTCTATATTAATTAAGACACCTGAATGGTTATCATTGCGGCTGCGCGACCCGACACTGACCCGACGGCACGAGACCAATATAGGAACTTCAAGATATACGACACCGACGTCGATGAAAATGTCACTTTAAAATATAACTTTGCAATATCGTAAGTCCTTCGCGATTATTCCTCTCGTTCACGTCGTACAATGTACAATGTGGACGAAATATCCTAAAAATAAATTAGTACGAGCGGTTTCAGAGTAAGAATAGAGAATGAAAGATTCAGAGTTGTGCGCTCGCGTTGTCGTCAAAACCTCAAATTTGGTGATTTCACGTCGTTGTTGTGCAGTGTACGGCACGAATTTATTCTAAAATGCGTGCCGCACGTGGAACACGATTACCTTTCCTCTTTTAACCAATGATATTGTTGATTCGGGGCGTTCTGGTCCGGGTTGCTCGAAGCATGGTTAGCGCGAACCAGCGTTAAATACCATGGAAACCTACGTAGGTTTTGATACCTCTTAACCAACTGTTAGTACTATATAACCAGGATTCGAGCAACCGGTCCCTGGTTGATGACCGCGTCGTATATCTTAAAGTCCCTAATAACTTTCACAGCGTGGCGCGGAGCTTAAAATAGATTGAAAAGAAAAACTGCCATGGGGCATGGGCAAATGTTCTCTTCTCTCATCCTCTCTTGTCTTAGTATATGTTCTTAAAATTTTGGCTAACAAAAAAGTGTGTACACGAATAAACTTCCCATTCTTTGCAAAGCAACAAAATCAAGCTGTTTCGGCTTTAATATCATTGTAAGTTGGTTACTGAATCAAATCTAATCAAATCGTTGGTCGGTTTTTGAGGAGAGAGGAAAATCGGAGTACCAGGAGAAAACCTCTTGAAGTAGAGAAGAGAACCAACAAATTTAACCCACGTATGACGCCAAATCTGGGAACCGAACCCAGGCCACATTGGTGGGAAGCGAGTGCTTGCATCCCTGCTTGTGGCTGTTGAAACATGGCCACCTTTATTTGCAGCTATGGCTGAGACTGAATTAGAATGTGACTTTAAATACTGTACACCAAAAACTTTAGTTGCCGATTTCGTCAGGTAAGTTTATCATAGTTTCGATAGAGTAGCGATTATATATAGTGAGAGGGGGTATGTATCAAATCCATCTTTGTTTGACACACCGATATCAAACTTTTCTCCCCAAGTTATAAGCTGCTGAAAAGAATTCCGGTTTCGCCTTGCTGAAAGAAATGTTAAAGTGTGTCGGTTACCAATATCTTTTGCCCTTTGCGTGCCTTGTACATGTTATCTTTCTTGACCCTCACTAAATAAAAACAAAGGTATTACGTTTACAATCTGATTCATATGACCTACCCACTTCCAGTTCCGAAAACTGCGGAAATAACCAAACGGAGGAACTTACTGACGCAAAGCAAGCGATGGTCTGTTAAGCTATTAATTTAAACTGATTTGGCAGTTTTGAAGAGGAGAAGAGACGACGTAGTGCACTCTTTCGCAGCCGTTCTTTAGGGCGTCACGCAGCATTCGCGTTGCGCGACGCTCCAGAAACTGCAGCGAAGGAGATTATCCTTGAACAAATGGGACCCATTATTTTCTTGGCCATGTCAATCTACGTGACAAAGCTTTAACAGAACACTTCATCAAGACTGTCAAGCGTACGTACACAATCAATTCGAATACTCTTCCGCCCAGGCAAGTTTTTGCTGCATCCTTAACTGTCAGAGCACTCGTTTGTGTGGAATATCTTCACAAGGACCATTCCGAGTTTGCCGTTTCTCCCCAAGGCAAGCCCTCCGCCGTGTTCTAAATTTGTTACGTAGCAATATGGATTTTGAGCTTTATCTTGCCCCGATGGTTGCATTGTTGTTTTTCTTTCTTGTTGCTATTATTACCTACTGCTGTTACAGCCGCGGACAGGTGAGCAGAAAAGATCGAGAGGTACATCTAAAGGACGCTGAGTTAATCGTGGTCGAAACCAAGAAAGGATCACACAGCGCAGTGGAAGACTTCTTCATTATCAAGCACCTCTGAAAAAGCGAGCGACTGCCTTTTCTCGCGAACTACTGACTGACAAGTCCTTGAACTGACACAAAAAAAATCAATCGAAACTCCAACATGCACAGTCTCCTTATATCGTGCTTCAGGTGGCCATAAATTTGGTGTAGTCTTCAAGTACAAGAGCAAAGAGCCCAAAATTTGATGATTTACTTGTTTTTGATTTAGAAGAAATTTTTACAAGCTGCTAAACAACACGAGTTCTACAGAGGGACGACGGAACACGAACCCTAAAAATCAAAGAAAACGAGAACAAAAAGAACAATTTAGCTCAATTACTAATAGATAAATCCATCGACCTTCTATGATATCACAAATGTAAACTCAAATAGACAATTTCACTATTTGCGGGGTCGGAGAATAATCTTTGTTTGGCCACGCGGTGACGTATCGCTGAATGTTTGGGTGTGTACGATACACAGTGGTCTTCTCGCTGATCACCTTTTTCCTGTATTTTAGAGGAAAACATCAATATTACAGCCTTCGAAAGTTGTTTTGAGCCACATCACGGATTATTTCAGACAGTTTTGGCTATGGGCCAGTTAGCGGGTGGAAGCGTGAACTATCTTCGTACCGTGTTAATAACGAGAAGCAAATATGGTGGACTGTATGGACAACAAAACACTAGCACCAACCTTTTGACTTCTCTCGCATGTATCATATTTACTGAAATAAATTCTAGCAATGATCGTTAATTGTCTGGTGTTTGATCCCTCCCGTGGCCCGTCGTCATTAATTGAACGAGAACACTTAACCACTTTCCCAGTCTTCTTCTTCTTCTTTATTAATATATTTAGTTTGTTTTCTTCTCTTATTACGGGGCTATTTGCCCAGTCGACTACGGGACCACGGTGGCAGTCAACACAGCAGTGCGTCCATAGAAGTGTGTCCAAGTAGCCCCGCATTCTACAATTGCTCTCAGCGGGAGCATTTTGCCTGTAGAACTTCCTAAAAGTCAGTTCTTTTTAAGTAGAAAAATGAATTGTAGTGCTCTTCACTTTCACCTTAGCCTTCTCGGCATTGTTTTCCACAATTAACTGCACCTTACGATTTGGAACAATGTGTTGTACCACAAATTGACCCCACGAGTCCTAAGCTGGTGCTTGATGACAGATTGATTACAGAAACAACAACAAAAAAACGCCCGGGCTTGCTTCACTTTTATGATTATATATTGACTCCTATTTTTCACATAGCCGTTGTCGTCGACGACAAGGGACGAGAAGAGAGAGAACCTGGGTTCGAGGTTGGCACAAAATCATGAGGATCGAAGAACAATAAAAAAATGCGTTTTGGACAAGCAGTGAAAGATGTTTCCGGCGTTGAGAGGAGCAAAGAAACGTGATTGGACGCACATTTGACGTATTTGCTGTGAGAAGATGCAGTGCATCGTCACCATACGATAATATAGATAGGGGATAAAATTTCACTGCGCATGTTTGTCTGTGGCATGGCGGACAAGCGACGGTCGGTCTGCGCTCTGAGAAAGTGCTTGCCAATTCTCTTCACCAGAGCCTCGGATCGACCCAAGGTTCTCTGGGCAACCCTGAAACAAAGTGTCTTCTCATTGGTTTTCGTGAAAAACAATCAAAACCGTCTCTATTGGTGCATTCATGTTAGCTAGCACGAGGACTGAGAAGGCGCGGTAAGGTTCAAATAGCCAATTTTTGGCTATACGAATCCTACGGCGCAGGTTCTCCTACATAGAGTTTGCCAGAGCTTTTTTCTCCCTCAGTCAAGAGAAGAGCTCTGGGGTCGAGATTGGTGCTTGCCAGCTTAGCATGTGTACAGGCGCGCCGGCCACTCTCCTAAGAAAATTGGAGAGCGGCTGTGCACAGGCTATTGCCAGCTCTGCTGTACTTGTTGTTTTAGTAAACGACAATGGATGTGAAAACGTCATCAGTTGGCAAGGCTCGATTACCCGGCTCTATAGAGGTTTTGCACGGCAGCCATGTTGCATGGCAGGAACAATAGAGTCTTTTTCCTATGGGAACAACTGTTCTTTCTAATGCAAAGCATTTTCATTGTTCCTGCCATGCAAAACCTCTATTTCGGGAAAGGAAACCGCGCTGAGGAAGGGACGAAGATCGGACACGATAGGGTGGCGGAAATTGAGCCTAAATATTGGCCCGGCACAATTAAAACTATTTTGCGTTCACTCCTTCGAAACGCGGCTGCGATATATTAAGGAGATCATCGCAATGAAATAAGATTTTGCAGTTGAGAAAGAAGCCTGAGGAGAAACAGGACTGAACGGAGGTCCTGACGTTGCAACTGCGTTGCACACCGCTTCTCGCAGATCGAGTACGCGGCGATGGCCAAAAGGATCCTGGCTCTGGGAGCGAGAATACATCCACGCAGACTCTCCCTTGGAACGAGGCTGCGTTTGAGCGACATTCCAAAATGGCGGTCAAGCTTGGACGACTCGCGGCAAACAACACAGCATTTTTTCTGTGTGATATCCAGGAAAAGTTCCGACCCTCCATCAGATACTTTCCGGAGATAATCAAAGTTGCACAAAGAATGGTGAGATACCTTTTTAAGGATGAACACCTAAGACAACACATTGAAAATAAGTTGCGTGTTTACATTCATGCCTGGATCCGATTTTATGTTGCCGAGTGAATGAACTTTATCACTCTTTGAAGTCCCTTGGTCCATCATAAATCGGAAACAGGACGAAATTATCATTGCAGTAACCCAGGCTCAAAAGAGTTTTAATTTTGAGCTAAAATCGTGAAAACGGGAAATTAAGCTTAGTGATAGGCCAGTTTCGTAGTGGATCGAGCATGAAATGGAGGCTAATGCGAGGGATTCTTTTCACGTGCAAATTATTTCCCCTGCATTAGCCTCCATTTTATGCGAATACAAATCTGGCCTATTGGTTTAGTGAGCAACTATCTCAGAAATAGGTCATTTTGGGAAATACCATAATACTCTGTTTGTCGCCCAAAAATTTGCATAAGCATTGTTTCTAGTTTCTTTTGGGACTTACAATGGTCCCAAGAAAAAACAAAAACAATGCTTATGCAAAATTTGGAAGGACAAACAAAGAGAATTATGGTATTATCCAAAGTGGCCTGTTAGCTCGGTGACTTTACCCTGTTTTTTGTGTGCTCTGCCATAAGGCAGGTGCAGTCCTATAACCATCTGTCCATGGCACACCTCTTAAAAGTAGCATAGTCTTTGCAATTCTTGACTGAGTCCAAAACCCTATTTTCCTCATCGTGGGACCTCATGCCTTTGATTCTTCCTTCTATAACAATTGTCAATAGATCACCATGTCTTAATGTGTGCCCTAGCCATCTCCTCTACCGATTCCTAATGATGTCAACTACTAATGTCTCGTTGTCTCTCTCCCACTGGGGTGAGTGCCTCCTCATTAAAAACTGTGTCAGCCTATGAGAGTCCTAGCAACTTTCGCCAGAGCCATGTCTTGCAGCTCTCTAACCTTCTGCCATCCTCCTGATTGCCCAAGTTTCAGCTCCATAAAGTAGTGTATTCCAAACTAATGACTTAACAAGTTGCTTTCTCAGTGTCAGTCAGCAACTCTTTCCTTGTAGAGAAGAGTTCCTTCGCATGTGCAATTCTCGTATGAACGTCTCTTCCACAGTCATTTTCTTGAGGTTACCTTCTTGAGGTGACTTTTTTTTGCATACAAATGAAATTCGTTATTTCTCATTGTAAAAAAAAAAAATTCAAAAGAACTATGAATTTCATCTTTTTACTCCATTTTTATGAAAAGTTCTTCTGTCTTGTACTATGCTAGCAAATTTGATGGGGCTAACCCATTGACTTCTGAACTGAACCCCCCCCCCCTCCCCCCCAACTGACAAGGAAAATCATCTGGTGTTAGACAAAATAAAAATCTATTAAGTCTCTCACCTAGGAGTCAATAGGTTAAAGGGGACACAGTTTTTGAGTGGACGTAGAGGTTATTAACCCATTGGCTCCCAAACTGCCCCCGTTGACGAGTAAAATTAGAGAGCGTTAGATTCTAGGACGAGAACGACTGCGAGTACGAGATTTTCTCACAGACCAACAGTGAGCGCACGCAAACCAGCGTCATTTTGGCGGGAAAAACATGATGCCGTCGTCATTTTAGTACGAGATTTTGCAAAAATGTCGTCAAATCAAAACAAGTCAACAACACAGTAGCAATTTTGGCATTTTTTGATGAGCAAAAAGGCTCAGTTACCAGCAATAAGAATACCTGAGAACCCTATACTGCTAACAAAGAGTAAGATTAAGCATACAGGTTATAAATTTCATTAGTATTTTCGCTATAAACGGGCAGTCAAAACTCGTACTTGTTCTCGTCGTAGAATCTAAAGCTCTCTATTGTCTTGCATTAGACAACAAAAAGTCTCACTTCTTGGAGGCAATGGGTTAAGAAAATTTTAAAAATTAATGCCAGGTTTGAGGTGATTATTAAAGCTCAGTTTTAGGGAGTCTTTGATCCTTGCTGTGCCATTACCATGACAACAATTGGGACCTCCCTACCATAAGGCATAAGTGAAATTGTGAGTTTGCTTTTTTTTTTACAATTTGTAATTTAATGACTTGCTTTTTGTCTAGGCAACAGCTGCCAACATTTTGAAAATTCCAGTCATCGCAACGGAACAGGTATCAAAGAAAGTGGATTTGTGAGAATTGATTGATTGATCAATTAATCAATCAAGCAATCTACCAAGTCTGGTACTTGGCTGTGGGGAATTTAATAGAAATAAAGTCATCCAAAATCTGTCTGTTTGTCTGTATTGTATACCAGACTTGACAGTCGTTTGAGCTTGTTTTTTAGTATTAAAATTTTATGAACATTCTCTGACTGATTGACAGAAAGAAGGAGGCAAAACAATTTGCAAAAAACGTCTACCATGATCCAAAAGGAATTACAGTGTTACAGTTATAAGGAAGACGTATTTGCGCAGAGTTTTATTTTGACGGACTATCAATAGAGAGATTTTGCATCGCATTTATGGCAATGGCAAATGTCAGGCTAATGTCAAGTAAAGAAACTACAATAGTGGGAATTTAGCTGATTGGAGTAACGTTGTCTCAGTAGGAGAGGCACAAGTTAGAATAAAGAAATTTTCATGCTGTCGTGACAGAAGCACCTGACCTCTCACTGTTTCCCATTTCACGTAATCACTATGCTAAATCTCCCAGGTTATTGTTTTTTTTCTTTAAGTATCCCAAAGGTCTTGGCAACACTGTGGAGGAGATTGATACCAGTCCATTCAAAGATCGGGTATTTTCCAAGACCAAGTTTTCCATGGTCATTCCTGAGGTAGAAGAACAGCTTAAGCAGCTAAATGTTGAGAACATTGTGTTGATGGGAATCGAGGTTTGTTTCAAAGCTTGTCTATTTTTTACCTGTGATGGTAGCCATGGAGACCATATTCACAGGCTATCTCAGTAGGTTTCCTTGCAATTTTTTTTTCTCCATTTTGAATAAGCCTATTTGGAGGAATGTCACCTTTATACAGGTGTATTTAACGCAGTTCTCCCTTTCAAGTGCATGTTTTGGATCCCGTTTTGAAAAGTCAAAACCCCGTAATAGAAACCTTTTGTAAACAAATATTGTAAAATAACTTTGTCCTTTCCAGGCTTCCACATAAGTTTGTAAGGCAGGGTGTCAACAAGGAATTCCCCCAGGTCAAATTTCCAAAGCTCAAACCAAACCAGTATAAAATTCTCTATTAATTTGTTGGGTCATGCAGCTGGCATTGTTGGCTTTTTGACATGAGACCCCCTTCTTTCTATCCTGTAAGAGTTTTTAACTTTTAGCATTAAAATATTCTAATGCTGCAGTGCAATTGTTTACTTTCTTAGACGCAAGTTTGTGTGTTACAAACTACAATGGATCTACTGGAAAGAAACTACAATGTTCATGTGTTAGCTGATGGTGTCTCATCACGCACCATGGTGGAAAGAATGTTTGCTTTGGAGGTAAGAGTGCAACATCTTTTACTTCACTGGTTAACCATAGCTGAGCCATGCTTTTATGGTTTTCTACACTGGATTTTTCTTCCTGCACTTTGGCTGATATTTTAACAGGTCAAAGGTCATTGTTTTATCAATACAGAAAGTATCCTAAACATTCATAAAAGCTAACCTTAGGCCTAAGGTTAGCCTTTATGCATGTTTAGGATACTTTCTGTATTGGTCAAACAATGACCTGTGACCTGTGACTTGTAAAAAATACCAGCCGCCTGCACTTGAGATTTTTGGGTCACGTCAGGCAAAGCTGACACAAGTTGTAGAGAGTGAGTAGCAGTGTAATTTAAACCTCCGGTAGCCATATAAGGTGTGCTTGAAACTGAAAATTTGTTAGCCTGTGTACATGTCGCAATAGACCATTTTCGAGTTCTCACGGCTGGACTGGATTTAGTATGAAATGGAGGCTAATGCTGGCAAATTAATTGGTGTGTGAAAAGATTATTAAGTGGCACACATGGGAGTGGCGACATGCATGACAAGAGGCGCATGCATGAGAAGCCCTCAAGAGTCTGTTGCTGCACGTTTCCTCCTTCACACCTGCACCTCCTGATACGACACAAGCTGAGTAACTAACAAACCTAGAAATTACATACCAAAATAATTATGATCTACAGAAAGCCATTTTGTTTCACTCCAATAACATTAGATAATGATCTCTGAGTTGATCACGCAAAACATGAAAGGAGCACCATTCACTTACGTGGTAGATGCTAATATTGTTAATATATTACTTCCTTTGTTTCAGCGTATCCGACAGATTGGTGGGTTTGTGACTACGAGTGAATGCACTCTCTTCATGCTCATGGGTGATTCTAAGCACCCTAATTTCAAAGAAGTTCAAGCTTTGGTGAAAACTGCTTCTCCAGACTCGGGTTTATTGTCTAAAGTGTAAACAAAGACTGACTTATTGTTGTGGGTGGTTGGGTTGTGTATGTTTTTAGACAAAAAGTGTATACAAAACTCTAATCCACTGGACCCCTCAGGAACTATTCACGACCCACCCACCCACTCATACTAGTTGGCCTCTCCCAAAACGCAGAGAACCCAGGCATATCGCCGTAACTTACTGTAAGTGAAGATGTGACCTGAAGAACAATATAATTGTGATTCTTTTTGGCTCACGAAACAGGAGTGATGGAAGTGATCTGAAATGCGTTGATTAGAATTGGTTACGTTTTGCGAGATACATGTATTAACAATGAAGGTTAAACTTCCACACAGATGACGAGGTACATGTCTTGCAGCGCGAGATATCCAGGCAAAAACGACTGCAGTAAAGAATAAAAAAATGAAAGGTCGTGTCTACTTTAATGGGATCATAATCAAGGTCAACAATACGTATTTTTATACAATTTATCTGTAAACGAGTTCTAAAATGAAATTAATGTGATTTTTGCTTTTGATATCATTAAAAGTCCTAATAACGGAGAATAGTTTAAGTGTTTTAAATGTCTGACTTCTTTAAAGCTGCAGTCCTTTTGGTAGCTGGCAGGATTTGGTTCATTTCGTAACACTTTGTTATCATTATTGTTAAAAATTTCCGAAAGTTTTCACAGAAGAGTAAAAGGTCTAGAATTCGCGGAGCGATCTGAGTTCGTTATCCTTGCCGCTGACCAAAAAACTGTTGCCTTTACAGACGAGAATGGGAGCTAATTAAAGGAAGGACGATGACGAAGGCTTCGAGAACGTTAACAACATTCCATGAATAAAATTGGTGAGATCGGTATGGATATTTATCGTCAGGTGCTCACGTCCCCCATATAACTCAAATTTGGTCAATTCACGTCGTTGTCCAATCTCGTCCCCATAGTCCGCATTTCTTTTGGTCAGCACCAAGAACACGGAATATGGCCACTTCCATTTTATGTGAAGTTCCATTTCTGTTACTGTTGTTTCAAATTTCTGAGCGTGCGTAGACGAGCCGGAAGTCCGTGATGTGAGGACTTCCTGCCTGGAAAGTGACCAGAGTCCGTGTTCTTGGAGCTGACCAAAAGAAAAGCGGACTCGTCGGACGAGATTGGTCGTTGTCAGGGCAAGGACGGCATAGAAGTGTATACAAATGTAAAACGCACGTGCAGGGCGTGCAAAGCTTTTGTTTTTTCTCATTAGAGCGGTAATTTTATGTCTTTCTCGTAGCCGCCGTCGTGGTCTTGCTTAAGCTCCCTAATTCGCCCTTGTCACACGGCAGCCATACTGTCCCAGGAGACCAGAAAAGCTTTGTTTCACCACGCCAAGCCTCACCCCCATGGTGTCCACTGCGAGGCTTGGCGTGGTAAAACAAAGCTCTTTTGGTCTCCCCCGGGTGGTCTCCCGGCACAATATGGCCGTCGTGTGACATAGGCAAATTATTGTAAGTGATTTTGTTTGCGCTATAATAGCTTTGGATCTCCTTATATGGGAGAACTCGTGACGAAAGAACGAAGGGATGCACAAGGCGAACTCGCCTGAATTTTCTATTCACCTAGTCTTCCAAAAACTGCGATCCAAGGTAACAAGAGAAAGGTCCTCGAGGGATACGTAAAAAACGTTTTTCCCTGCGAAGTTAAAATATAATTTATTCATAAAATGACCTAAGATTTTGAATATGTTGAACTTTGAAAAACAAAATCATTACTGCAAATGAAGCACAATGTCTATCAGCAAACTACTGTGATGAATACCCTGCCACCTTCGTTAGCATCCGGCTGCGGAGTTCTTTGGCGAACCAGTTAGTATACAATGGATGTCATTCTTATGCAAATAAATGGCCTGTATTCAGCAGTAAAGCTCTATTGTTTACAAATATTTAAAAGTTGAATTGCCCACTAGGGGTTCACCTTGGTACCAGAACATGGTGTGCTTTTATTTCTGTTTTCTCAACAAATTGCTTCCTTGGTGATTTCCAAGGAATTGTTATGCAGAATACCGCAAAAATATGTGATAAAATGCGTATCGCACGTGCAGCACGATTATTTTTCCTCGGTCAACCAATAATAAAGAGATTAGGCACGCGACATTTTTGGGGGATGGACGACAACCGGAAGCGAACATTTCGCATGTCACCACAGCAATGTCTCCCAGATTTTTAACCTTCTCTCTAATGGAGGAAAGATACGTAGCAACAGACGAGTTCAAAGGAAAAACAGTCCACGTCAAGTTGCCGTCCGCGTTTCCAAAAACGTCGCTTGCTGTAAAATTGGACATCATGTTCATTTGATTTCTTAAAATAGGTGTTTACTAGTCGTAACCATCTCAACTGCGAATAGACTCCCTATTTTGGAACGAACGAACGCAGAAATTGCATAAATATATTTGTTTCGCTCTCCGCGGCGCATTTTACTTAAAAACACGATTTAAGATACAGTAAACACCCGCATATAAGAACACTGATTTGGGGTTTCAGCCTGAAAGTGTTCTTAAAATGTTCTTACAACTGGTTTCAGAAATACTTCAAATTATACATTACTAGAGGTTTAATACACATACAATGCTTTTTTGTAGTTGATTTTCGAGTTTGAAATGGTCCTGAACACCATAGTACTTTGATATGAGTTGCTGTTCTGTATTGTTTCCTTATCCTAATACCCTTTCCCTTTATATAAGAACATGTTTTATTTACCAGTCTAAATTTGTTCTTATTTCTATGGTACTTTATTGGCCAAATTTCAGCCTGATTTAATTAATTAATTAATTAATTAACTAAACCACTGTTCCTTATATACAGGTGTTAACTGTAGTTCATATACGCTTTAGAAGTTAAAATTCAAAGCTAAGTGGATGCACTTTTTTTCACAAATTTTTTTGTAAAAAGGATAACAGCGTTGTCTCGTAGTGCTCCGAGGAAAGCGATTGACGGATCCCGTGTCTTTCATTAGGATAGATCTAGAACAAAAGAAGAGACTGTTAAAAGTGTTCACACTTGTTCCTCCTAAGGCAATTTTAATTTGAGTGCCATAATTGCTTTGGTTTTGTAATAATGCGTGTTAATCAAGTTGCCTAAAATATTTCTTGCTCCAGTTACGAGCAGCCAGAAAGCGGAAAAATCGCTTCGAAAGCTCTTCCTCTGCACGTAAACGTTCCCTTCGCAGGACGCCACATTTTTCTCTTACGCGTTTTCTCATGCTTTGCGCTGGCTGTAGTTATTTGCTCTAAGGTTTGAGGCATTCCCTTGAGAACAGAGAAACGTGTTGTAAATAACAATTTCGTACACATAATTAGCAACCTCCCAAGTGAAATGCTGGGCGCTAGCGCCAACCGAGCCTTATAAGGGAGCAAGTCCTCTCAATAAACAGGAAATGACGTGTACGCAGACCAGTAACAAAGATGAGCATGCGTTAGTCGAAAGAAATGTCATGTGCTAACAACACTACTGGGCAAAGGCGCATGCGCTAGTCGAAAGAGACATCTTTTCTTAACAACACAACAGGGCAAAGGGTGAGCGCAGGTTTGTTCTCATTCTTACCAGCAGTTGATAAGGCTTGCAGGCCTTGATCAGTTCACCGATCAGTAGACTTGAGTGATAGAAATGAACGTTCTCATCAATTAAGCCATGTACAAGGAGAAGTCGATTTTCCCTTAAAAAAACATGGAAAATGAAATGTACTCACGTAATCAAGAAACACTGCTCTTTTCGTTAATTCAGCCACTACACTCTGATCAATAAAAATGCTTCGCCATAAACCCGATAGAAAAACTAGGCACGACCAACAATTCCCTGATTTGCTCTGACGAAGGGCTAATGCTCGAAACGTAGGCTTCCAATCTCAATACGATGGTAGATTGACCTTTATACCATGTCAAAGAAAATACAGCCGATCAGAATGCAGGAAAGCCCTTGTATACTCGTCAGTATTCCACCGAACCTTCCCATCGATCATTGCAATTCAACGGTATCACACCCAACCTTTCCATTTTATACCATGCCATACAGTGGCCTGCAAGGCACGAAGGGAAGATTGGGTGTGATACCGTTGAATTGCACTCATCGATGGGAAGGTTTGGTGGAATAATGACGAATATACAACGCCTTTCCTGCATTCTGATCGACTGTATTTCTTTTGGAAGGATTACGTTTTTGCAAACGTTGGCCGTGTAGCACTTTTATTTGAACAGACTTGACTGATTAGAGTGCAATGTGAAGTGCAAGGTTTTTACCCCATATGAACCATGTGAGCGTTAGCCCTACTAATGGAAATGGACCCACACAAGGACAGAGAAAAACTCTGACCAGGATGGGAATTGAACCCACGACTTTCAGGTTAGATCACCGCTGCTCTAACGACTGAGCTACAAGGTCAGACTGGAGCAGGCTGTGCGAACTGAAGATGTTAAAGTCACGGCACGGAACATGCATGTACAAGTACAAGGAAGGATTGCGTTTTTTCAGACGCTGGACACCCTGGTCAGAGTTTTTCTCTGTCCTTGCGTGGACCCATTTCCATTAGAAGGGAAAACGCCCACATGGTTCATATTGGGTAAAAACCTTGCACTTCACATTACACTCTAATCAGTTAAGTCTGTTCAAATGTAAGTGCTACAAGTGTTCATTGCCGTGACTTAAACATCTTCAGTTCCCACAGCCTGCTCGCGTCTGACCTTGTAGCTCCGTCGTAGAGCAGCGGTGATCTAACCCAAAGGTCGTGGTTTCAATTCCCACCCTGGTCAGAGTTTTTCTCTGTCCTTGTGTGGGCCCATTTCCTCCAGTAGGGCTAACGCTCACATGGTTCATATGGGGTAGAAACTTAGCACTTCACATTACACTCTAATCAGGTAAGTTTATATTTTCTTTGGCATGGTATAAAGGTCAATCTACCATCGTATTGATACGAAGTTCAAACGAAGTTGTATCGATGTTGAATGAGTTGAAAAGTGTGTTAAAATCGTTTGCCCACCCCAGCAGCCAACATTGTTCAACAAAATCGAAAGGATGTTGAAGCAAAGGTTGAAGGCTTGAATCAACAAAGCTTCACAAGAGGCCTGGCTGCAGCCGTGGTTGTTACCACGGATACGGACATGCATCCGTCATTGATAGACCAATTACGGTTTCAACATTGCCGTTCAACAAAATCGAACGAATGTTGAAGCAAAATTAATGTTAAAGCCATTTTCCCCGGGTCTTTAATAAATAAAATCTCTTTGCGTCAGAACAATTAATAGAGCAACCATAACACGTCACATTCGTCACGATGGCTGAGTCGGATAGGTTTGAAAGTAAAAATAAACGATTATAGCATGGAAGTGCCTTTTTCCCTTGAACTCAAATAGTTGCAGACTACAGGACTTACTCATCGGGAAATCTATTTGCATAAGTTAAAACAGAACTCATTTTGTATCCTCGTGGGTTTTCTGCCGGTGTATTCATGTAACGTTCTGTGTAACCGGTGTCATAAGCTTCCCATGTAGTCACTGGTGCACCGGCAATAGCAACCTGAGAAATGAAAAAAAAATTCGATTCTCCAATCAAATTTACTTTTAAGTAGCCAGCCACGAGGACATGGCTCAAATTGAGGAGATTCGTGAGACCAAAACTAACGTATTTTCGTGTAGGTGTGATGACTTTTAGAATTTTTAGATACGAAATGAAATCCTAACCCTAAGACCTGAAAAAGAATCCAGATTCGGGATTCCGAACATTTGCGCTGCACTGCTCTACTTTTTACGCTTCCTAGCATCAGCGTAAGTTACTCAACGATCGGCCATGAATTTTCTAACAATTTTCTAACTTCCATTTCATGTACTTACGAAAGCCAATCAGACGCAGACAATCAAATTCATGAGCCAATCAAAAACCAAAACCAATACTTGCATAGCAAAGCTCGGGAAATCACGTGTGAGAAAGTTCCAAAATTGGATTTGCCTTTGGCTCCGATTGGCTAACAATAAAGCGCGAGCTTCTTCAGCCGATCACAAATCGCAGCTGCGCAGAATCAAAGAAATCCGGGAACAAACTTCCGACATCAAGTGAAAACCACTCTCAACATTAAGCCACTTTTACAAGCTCTAGTTTAGGCACATACTCGCACATACCCGATCATTCTTAGCAAAACGAAATTCAAACGCATACTGCGAAGAACATCAGTGATATCATAGTTTTAGCCTGTTATTAATCCTTCGGATTGCTTTCATCCAGTTCCCCACTACATTTCAACCAATAAACTTTGGCTAGGATAGACGTCTCGCAGTTTCCCTGAAAGCTTGGTAAAATCTGGGAAGATGGTCTTGGATTTTCCTCAACTGAACATACAAAAACTGGACTACACCAACGCAAGCCTACAGTGTTCTAAAATATTAGACTTGCCACAAGTCGACCTCACGATAACCCCAGAACAAAATCTTTCGGCGAGCGAATCGTGATTTTTCGTACGCGAAGTGAATGAGCGAGCGACGAAGGACTTTTCGAAAGTCTATAAAATATCCTTACCTTAAAAACATCAGGACGTTGAACTAAACCCAGCAAGGACAAATAACCACCTGCGCAACAAATAGAAAACAAAAAAAATGTCTTTGAAGTTGCAAACGATGTCTCTGAGCGAAAAAAAAGACATATTCGACTCGTCACTGTAAGTTTACAAGAAATAAAATGTTTCACCGTACCGTAAGACCAGCCATGGATTGCTATTCTTGACAAATCAACGAAGTCAGTGGCCTTTGCAACATACTGAAGACCTTCAACTTGTTCCTCAATTTCAACTTGCCCCTGCAAAATTAAGATCAGAGTCGCCTTCAAGAACGGAAAAATGTATGTTTGCATTCACATTAAATTCCGACAAAAGACGCGGCCCAGAGCTCCGAGCGGAAGTTCAGGTGGTTAACTTCCGCTCTCACCACTGTTCGGCTTTGTCTTCAGACTTCCGTAATTCACTTCCGCCTACCTTTAAAAAAAGGTAAAGGAGACGCAACATGCACTAGCGGGAGAGGACTTCGCAGGGAGATGTACAACAACAACAACAACAAAAACTTTAGTAATGTGTCAAACTCTTCTAGCTGGCCATCGAAGAAGGGCGCTAAACTAAACTAAAAGCTCATTTCCCCTTCCACCCGCACGTTCAGATGAAAAGATGTCCAGCTAACACTCGCATGTTTATCCTTCCGAAGTACTACATATTCGCAGCCTCTACTAACTATGACCTAACTGAACTAAATAGAACAAAGAGTAAAACCATAATAACTAAGACGAGAGATATATACGACTCGCCCGTACCCAGACCTCCAACGGTTCCGAGCACGCCAACAAAACAGGCCACCACCCACTATGCAATGAGGTAAAGTTTATTGATCGAGACTCACACTGGTACACCCGATGAGTGAAGGGATCTATACACATCACACTTTACCATAACAGAATTGAAATTTCTGAAGCGTGGATACCAACGATCAAGAAACACGAAGGGAGATCAGTACGTCAACAATAATATTTCGAATCGAACCACTCCGGAAATTACTCAAAGGAACAATAAGGATCAAGTCCAGCTATCAAAACCTTAAGAGTTCCACTCTTTCGCATAATGAAGAAAACCTACTGAATTGCCAACCTTTTCCTCGCCCTAATCCCCAGGAGATGAAGGACTATTTCTATAGAGAGAGACTGTAAGTACCATGTAGGCTATTGTAAGCTATGCATACCCTGGCCACAGCTCCGCTTCAAAGTCCACAGATCGATGGCACCGTAAGCAGAGACTACTTACCAGTCGGTTCTTTATGTGTCCTTCAAATTGAAGTCCTCTGTGAGCAGATCCTCTACAATCCATGACCACCACAACATACCCTAGTTTAGCTATTGTGTGCAGGCGAAGAAAGCGGAAACCTTTGTGTGCATTGGTTACAAGCTGTCATTGAATAGAACATTGTTGGTTAGGGAGATAAAAAAACAAAAAACTAAAACAGTAAATCGTGTACTTAATTGCCTGCTCTCCTCATGAGGGGCTTTTCAGGGTCAAAGAAAAGAATTATCAAAACAAGCACAACAAATCTCTGAGAATCCAACCTAGAGGAAGGCAGACCAGTTACATGTTTTACATGCACAGACAAGAAGTTGAACAGGGACAGCCCAGAACAACCTCAGGCTTTACTTAACATTGAAGACATGCTTGAAAAGAAACAGCTTCCTCCTTCCCCACCCCCCCCCCCCCCACCCGTCCAACAATTCAGCTTGAATCCAACAATCACCCGAGAAGACGACCATGGTACTCAAGGTACTAAAAGGAATCCTCCTATAGGCTGCACCTACTGAAACCTTGGCTGAATTGCCATACCTGTACATGAGGTCCTCCATACAAGAAAAGAACAGTTGGATACTTGACCCCTGGTTCAAGGATGGGTGGTTTGAAAATCATACCGTAAACTTGATGACCTGAGAAAAGATAAGTTAAGGGCAAAAACAAACTCAAAAACCTGATCTCTCAGTAGCCTCTAAAAGAATGTGTCAGCACCAATTCTTCCACAATTAAATCGATTCAAATCAAATATTGCTTTTTGTGGACAGGGAAAACCAAAGTACCCGCAGAAAAACCTCTTGAAGCAGAGAAGAGAACCAACAAACTCTACCCACATATGACACCGAGTCTGGGAATTGAATCTGGGTCACATTGGTGGGAGGCGAATGCTCTCACCACTACGCCATCCTGGCTCCCCAGGGATAGCACTCGCTCCTTTAAAGTGATGTCCACCTATTAAAAGCACGCGTGCTTCTTCAAAGTGATGTGTACGCATTAAAAGCACCAGAAATGCATGCCCAATTTTGATATCCAACACAAGGTGTCCCTTTAAAAGTCTAAGCCTAATTGCTACCTACTTCAAACAACAAGGTAAAGGTTAAGGATAGCATTATTTTTAGCTTGTGGTAAATGAAGCTTTTTATCCTTACTTGATTGAGGAGCAGCATTTGGGAGACACTTTATGACTTAAATTGTCTGTATTCCGAGACATGTATGTTTGAGCGATGTTGAAGTTGGGGAGAGAAGAAAAGGGACACTTTGAGACACTCATTGAAATCAGCATGCATCTAATTAGGTGTATTTCAGGCCATATCTGATTAAAAGAGATTCCACTAAAAGAGAATGAAATAAAGAACAACTGGACTAATGTGTTCAAATTCAAGTGAGTGCTTTTGTATAAAGTCACCTAAAAAGTACTTTAAAAACTCATTAATAATTCATGAACCTAACAGCCTATCAAAACACGGATAAAACGTCAGATGTATGAGCTTTATATCCTGATAAAACACTCCTCGTTAGTATTCTTTATATAAAGAGTACTAATATGCATAGCTTGTTTTTCTTGTATGCTAATATACACCTCTCACAATTTGAACCATTGTTTTGAGTCCAGAGGGACATGGTCTTTGTGGAATGTTTTTTAAGCCGTTCAAAAAACTCGCAGCACGTGCTTTATCGGGTCTATAAAACACTGCTGCTCGTTTCTTAAACATTACTTGTAAACGGCCGTTAAACTCACCATGCTTACTGTTGTATGAAAAGAGCTCTGGTGGATAATACTCTGGAATAACTGTCAAAACCAAACAACAAATTATGACCTTTTAACAATGCTGTCCTACCCACACCTTATTGTACATGGAGAGCCTAAAAGATGGTGCATATATATTTATGTGTAGTGTGTGTGTTAGCACATGTTGCAGTGATATTGGATTGATGATAATTTATACAGCATGCTTTAATTAATATTCAGCCACCGACTCCTTCATACAAGAGGTCGCCACTGACAATACTTTGAGTGAACTGGTCAGAGAGAAAAGTTGAAATGTGCCCCAATCATCCATGCCACAAACAACTGCACTTGGAACCACACATGTGCCTTCTTCTCATTTAGATAATTTCCATAGGAGTCTTTACATTGTCCTTCATGTGGAAAGGTACTTTAAGGTAAAGAGAATCAATGATACTACGGCAAATCATCACCACCTATGAAGCGATGGTTCTCAGCTGAGTTAATGTTGTGTATTGCGTTTACCTAATTGCTCACTTAAGGCGAAATTTGATCAATACTTGTGATGGTGGAAATTTGAATGGAGTTACCGGTGTTGTGGTCTGTCCTCTGTGGTGTATCATGGTTGGGAGGGTAAATGTTCAGATAAAGTGATTAGCTACACCAAGCTACTCTAAAATTTGAGGGTAAATAAAGATATGATGATGACGATAACATCTCACCATTCGCTCGTAATAATTCAGCCACAGGCTCAACGGTAATAAGAGGAACATTGTTCATCTCCACCTCATCATGGTTTATTTGATACACCATCACTGCCTGAGTTTGCTGTATTGATGAGAACACTGTCACAAACTTTGTAAAATTCTGAAAGTTAAAAAAAAATTGTTGGGTTACAAGTGTGAGTCTAGAGTATCATGCCAGTCTTCCTAAAAATGTGTCATTCAACAACCAACAAAATTCAAGAAATCAAAAAGTACTCTCAGACATCAAATCTAACATCTTGACCACATCAAGCTCTTAGGAAACTTCGCTAACAGGTTGTAGGCTTAGTTTCTACATACGGGGTGTCAAGGAACATGTCATCTTTAATTTTTTTTTCAAACACAGAAAGTTTGTGGCATTAAAAAATATTATTTGAAACCATAGACACATCTGCCAAGAGTGTTTTCCTGGTTTTGCACCACGTTAAATAGGTTTGAGTTGATAAATACAGTAACTGTCAATAATTTCTCATTTTTGTTTAACCTTATTATGTATGATAAGAAATACCGGTAATCTGACTTGGTTTTGCAAGAGTTCATGGATGTTGCCAAGGAAATTGAAGCAGGCAAACAATGTAATACCTCATTTATAGTGACTGCATGTGAGTAACCACCCTGTGTCAGCCTCTGTGGTTCTCCATAACTGTGATGAGCGTAAGACACTACATAGCTGACAGAACCAATATAAGGTGTATCAGTGATAAATACAATTTGGTACAGCATCAAAACTAGTACTAAAAAGTCATACCAGTAATAAGTATTTTATTATAACAATTTACTGGAAAGCAAAGGGTTTGCTTCTTGTTTGGAGGGCTCTGAATTTTTTTTTCTGAATATCTATAAAGGTTACATGTAAGTGTAAAATGTTCCATAAAATTTCATCATTAATATAATTATTTTAATGTAGATAAATTAAACATTAAATGTTTACCATCCTTTACACTTTTCAGTCCTAGCAGTTAAGCAGGGCAGTAATATAATAATTTATTGTAACAGTCTAAACCTTGTTTACGGTTTATCATCATCATCATCATCATCATCTTTGCAACATGGTGCTAAGACACCAATAATCCGAGTGTTTATAGTTTAAATCACATGAATCTCCTATAGCGCAGTGACAGAGCATCCAAGCTTGTTAAAAAAGTGAGAGGATGGACCCCTATTTGGAACCTTGGAACTTTTTCCCAAGTATCCCTGAGTCATCATAGACCTCTTCAACACTTATGTTTATGTAAATTACTGTTATTGAAGGTTGTTTTTATAAGAGACAGAGAAAGCATCATGAGGAGAGTAAAAAGAGCAATTTGTCTGATGCTTTTAACCCATTGACTCCCAGGGTTCCCCATCGACGAGTAAAATATTCTGGCGTTAGACAGAGTACAATACTTAGTCTGGCCGGTTTCGGCCGGTTTGGACGTCAAAGGGTTAATTGAGTGATTAATAGGGAAAACAAAATTACTGAAGCACAATGCAATATTTGTGTACTTACAGATGCTGCTCAAGAGGCGTATCTTTGGTGCCCAAGAAGTAAATAAGTTGCCGATTCTCATCTACCCAAATCTAGATTTTTTAAAAATAAATAATAGAGGAAATCAATTAATTAAAGCCCTGGCCAACTAAAAAAATATTGGTAAGGAAAAGACATTACCAGACATTACATACAAGTACTGTATACCAACCTCCTTACCGTCGACTTGCCAATCTCCATCTGTTATCTGTTGCTGTGTTACAAGAGGATAGTGAATACAACACTCTGCAATGAAGCTTCCAGCTCTGGCCCGGGTCAGAGTGTGGTTGCTGTTTGCAGTTGCCAGATAAAGATGCCGAAACCCAGATATTTCACTTGACCATATGAATTGAAGCCTTGAATCACTTGTGCGGAGAAAGTGGGTAAGATCTGCGACCTTGAAAATCAATCAATTTAAGAATGAGACATTGATAAACAAGACTAGGCTAACAATTAAAGGAAAGCCTGTATCATTGTATGACCTCACTCTGAGTGACAATCTGTCCAACTTATGTATTGATACATGTTTTTTTTAGAGAGTTTTCAGCTTTCTGAGAAAACCAGTGCTGCTATTTTCCAGATAGTGAGGAATACACATGTACATGTATACTTCTCTGCACAATAATGTAATCTACTGTCTGCCTCTGTACTGTTGTAACCCTTGGGTCGGGTGGGAGGGGCTAGAGGGCATCACTTTTCCTTGACTTCCTTTTCAGGTTATGGTAAAAAAGGACAGGGAAGGCGATTAGGTAGCAAGCATGCTGTGCAACTACAATCCTCATACATTCTTGATTTCCTTGTCCAAATCTGAAAAAAGCTTTTGTTGCATGAAGTAAATCTCAGCATTTCAGCTCCCCCTCTCTCAAAACAATGTTGAGAAATGTAAGTTTTTTTCTCATCTTCCTTAACAACATTGTGTGGAGTGGGGTGGAAGAGGAGCATTGTTCACTCTTGTCCAGGGCCGGGTTGTTCAAAGCAGGGTTAAGATAACCCAGGGTTAGTGCAAAATTTGAATTTAGAAATGAAAGCTTAAAAAGCAAAGTCAGTTTCATTCTTTTTTTGTACAATTTGATGATTGGATGCTCTTAAAAGAATGACAAAAATTATCAGAGAAAATGCTTTTGAAGAAGAGAAAAAGAAACCCAGATTAGAATTTAACCCCAGGTTAATAGCAGTAATCGGCCTTCAAACAACTGGGCCCAGAATTGCACCTAATTAGATGTATGCACAATTTTGACATCCAAAACAAAGTTTCCCTTTAAGTCTAAAGGCGCTGTTACACTGTGAAATGTTTTGTGCAACTTGTCTCGCAATTTTTTGACGACATTGTGGCAGGACAAGTTGCACAAAACATTTCACAGTGTAACATAACCTGCAACGGCCAAAATCGTTGCAAGACAAGTTGTAAGAGCCGTTGCTGAAAGTAGAATCAAGTTCTACTTTTCGTGCAACTTGTCTCACAATGATTTTGGTCATTGCGGGGTATGTTACACTGTGAAATGTTTCGTGCAACTTGTCCTGCCACAATGTCGCCAAAACATTGTGAGGCAAGTTGCACGAAACATTTCACAGTGTAACATACCCCACAACGACCAAAATCATTGTGAGACAAGTTGCATGAAACATTTCACAGTGTAACAGTGTCTTAAGCCTTTGCTACCTA
Source organism: Montipora capricornis (assembly GCF_036669925.1). Taxonomy (NCBI): domain Eukaryota; kingdom Metazoa; phylum Cnidaria; class Anthozoa; order Scleractinia; family Acroporidae; genus Montipora; species Montipora capricornis. The sequence goes on along the minus strand of NC_090885.1, from coordinate 18,381,682 downwards.
TTTCCAACAATGAGGTAAGGGTAAAGGTTAGCAATATTAATTATTTTTTAAGCTTAGAGTAAATGCAGCTATTTGTTCTTACTTGAGGTTAAGGCGGCAAAAGACGAGATACAAAAACCCTCAACTTGCCGTGCAACATTGTTTCGTTGCAAGTTTTGGTCGATGTTTCGCGTTTTTCACCTTGCGTGATCAACTTGACCCACAACAAAAACATTTGTTGTGGCTTGAAGAAATGCAGGGTGCTGATTGGTTGATTTGCTAGTACACGAGCACATTTGTTGCACGACAAGTTGTGAACTTGATGAAAAACGAGCAACAAAGCCAAAATTTGTTACTCAGAGTAGACCCGCACTCTACTTTTCGCAACAACTTTCTTCAACCCGCAACAAATGTTTTTGTTGCGCGACAAGTTGATCATGCAAGGTGAAAGACGGGAGACATCAACCCAAACTTGCAACGAAAAAATATTACGCGCCAAGTTGAGGGTTTTTGTATCTCGTATTTTGTCAAGCATTTGGGGGACACAAAATTGTGATGTCAATTGTCTGTGCTCTGAGACGCAAGTGATGTTGTAGTTGGGGACAAGAGCAAGGGGGCACTACGCGACGCTTATTGAAATCCATGTGCAACTAATTAGGGGCATTTCCTGAGTGACATATCTGCATGGAATTGTTGGTCTTCTTTCAAAATATAGTTCAAAAGTTCAAAATAAAATAAATGGAAAAAGGCTCATAACTCTTTTTAACTGGCATTGTATATTATTATCTTTTTTTTTTTTCAAATAAAGGGAAGAGCTCTTTACAGTGTCTCAAACTGGTCAAAGAGATAAATAATTTGAAGGAAAAGAATATCACACCATGCAACATGCTGGATCATTCAGAATTTACACTACAATTAACAATTATTCTACAAGGGCCTACTAAATATGAAGTGATAGATAACCAACGGGGCAAGTAGCGCCAAGTTGGTTATAATCGTTTTATATCCAGGAAGCCTGAGTGGAATATAATTGTTTTATTAAAAACTCCAGGATCAACAACTCTTCTTTGGTGTTCCCTGGGATAGTATTGTCAACTGAAGCGTCGATTTCTGCCTCAGAGTTGAAAACATTTTCAGCTCGCTTGACCATATTAGGTACAGCAGGTAAATGAGAACCAATGAAAATGTTGCAAATCTGATATCTGTAGTTCAGTTTTTAATAATACAAATTATTATACTTGCATTTATCCATATATCATTAGATTCTTCTGCAAGGACCTCTATCATTGGACTGCCTTCTGTGATTGTAAGTAATTGATTGGCTGGGTGATTCACAGGAACAAAAAAGGCTACAGGAATTTGAACTAAGGCAAGATGCTGTTGATTTCTATCAAGTATTTCTGCGTACACACTGAAACAACAAATAGGTAAAACAGTCAACCAACACCTATATGAACATCCACTTAAAAGCTGTAGCATCCCCTCAAATAGTTTTCTTTGCTGAGATAAAGTTTTTCACTCACCGAAAATAAATTTTGCCGTTTTCCCCTCAAAGTTTCAATTTCTAATATGCCCAAAAATTTAACAATACCAGTAGTCCGTTGTTCCAAAGATGAAGCTTGTGAGCTGTATGCGTCAATTCCTTAAATGATGTAACAAAGTGCTTTGCAAGGCAAAAATTCTGTTTTTTGGACCTTTTTTTCTTGGAGTTAATGACATTTTGAGTCTTCTGTTTGTCAACGGGGCAAGAATTAATTAAGCAAAAAAAACAAGGAGTTTTTTTTCAATCTTTTCAGTTGCTAGAAATTTAATTGAAAGCCATTTAAGTCATTTTTATTAAAGCCAAGAAGTCGCGATAGCATTGTTTTCAAAACAAGATGGTTTGTGGTGTCATCTTTGGGATGGAACCATGTCTCTCAAGACACTAGCTAGGTCACAGGACAAACTGTTGCCAATTTTGACAACCTTACGCAAGTCAAGTGGCATTTTAATAATAATAATAATAAAAGCTTATACTGCGCTTATACAAACTGTCCTAAGCGTCTTACAATTCATACATTCGATAAAAAATAATGAAACATAAAATATACATATTAATATACACAGCTATGGCTTAAACAAATGCAAACAATAAAACAAACTAACTACCTAACTAAAGGTTATATGCTGATTTGAAAAGGTAGGTCTTAAGTTTAGATTTAAAAGAATTAATACTATCAGCTGATCTAATATGAAACGGCAAAGAGTTCCAGAGAATAGGTGCCTGAATTGAATAAGATCTATAGCCATAAGTTTTAAAATTGAAGGGAACAGTCACAAGCCTAAGATTATCTGAGGATGATCGGAGGGTTCTATTGGGCCAGTAAAGAGTGAGAAGTTCTTTTACGTATGACGGAGCCAGGTTATTAAGACACTTAAAAGTAATTAAATTAATCTTAAAAATAATTCTCTGCTCGATCGGTAGCCAGTGAAGTTCTTTTAAAATTGGAGTCATACTATCATATTTATTTGCTACCATAATTAATCAAGCTGCAGCGTTCAACAGATGCTGAAGTTTATCGATCAGATGCTTGGGTAGACCAAATATAAGCAAATTGTAGCCTGTCAATCTTTGAAACCACAAATGCATGAATGAGAATCTTGGTGGGAGGCGATATCGCAACCAATTAAAGGAACTTAAAAGTTTTCTTGTGCTGAAAGCTGACTTTTGCAGAGTAAAAGATTTCAAGATTGGGGACAATTCAAGGTTGAACAATGAGTGTACACAGGAGTTGTACTTGCATAGTTACTGTAACTGTAACGTTGTGGTTCAAATTTTTTTCAATCAGTTCAATTTTGACTTTCCTTTGCTTCAGCCTATGATAATGACTATTAAAGATAAAGAAAAATCAGAATTGAACTGGTTTAGAAAATTTTAAACCAAGAAAAAAATTGAACCATAATATATATGTTGTGGTTTAATTTTGTTTTTGGTTCCTTAAGCCTCTGTGAGAAATTCAACTGTGTGCTAATGGGACAAGACTTCAAACAGTTCCCGTTTTGGAACTAATTTCTTGTTGTTTCAAACAACAAGAAAGTAGTTCCAAAATAGGAATTGTGAAGAGTTTGCCAATGCTGTAAACCCATTTCCTTCAAGTTATCATCTGTTGTTCCATTTTATTAATTGTTTCAGCTTAGATTGATCCTTTTTTCCTGAAATGCAGGGTTGCTTCTCAGTTTTTTTTCTTTCAGAGAGTGGGCATAAGCGGGGAAAGATGTGTGAAGGAAGGGTGGAGTAGGATAGATGTACTGGAGGGGATCAGGGAGGGGTAGGTGAGTAGAAGAGAGGAAGAGATATCTAGTTCTTTTTTAAACCCCCTAAAAAAACCAAGCCCCTGTTTTCTTTAACTACACCCCCCCCCCCCAAAAAAAAAAAGAAAAAAAGAAAAATTCCATTTTTAGACAGTTAATTGTAAAAAAAAACAGACTTAAAAAAAAAATTTCTGTTTTAAAAAAAATGAAGTGGTTTGAAAAAAATTCAAACCAAAAACAAAATTAAACCACAACATATACAACACTCATCTTGAAGGCAATTAAATTACAGTACCATTTCTTTGAAAGCCAAAAAGGTGAAAATCACACTTTGCAAATGACGATACACTAGTTTTAGATGGAGACTGAAAGTCTGACACTCCAACCAGATAGTCATACATGGTGTTCTTAGGATAAGTGCTATACCATTGTTTTCATCTAAGTTTGCTTTACGGCTGCCAAACTCAAACTTCAAAGAACATGTTTTCTTGTCATGTGTCCACACTTAAATGAATACGACAGTATACATGTACATGTATGCTATACACAATGTTTGGCATTGTGGAGCTGCAATGGACATTGTCATGTACAGGTTTTTATACCATGCCATACAAAATACAGCGAATCAGAATGCAGGAAAGCTGTTGCATATTCGTCGATATTCTGCCAAACCTTCCCATCGATCATTGCAATTCAACGGTATTACACCCAACCTTTCAGGCCGCTGTATTTTCTATGCCATGGAATCTACCAAAGAAAATACAAGTGACTTGCGGGATATTCCATGGTACACCACTCGAAAGCATTCCATAACTAGCATGAATAGTCTTAAGTTGTTGCCTGCCAATGGGGTGTTTACGGAATTCAAATACTACAAAACTTTCATGTCTTACCTTTCACCATCTGGAAGCCACCCACATCTGACTAAGTAGTCCATAAATGGAAATGCCTCTGAGAGCGGCACTCTCATCTGGTACTCTATAACATGATCGCAGATCTAAACAAGTACCAAATCTGCATGTTAACCTTTTCCCTCCCATGTAGAAGTGTCAATTTCTGTATGACTCCTCAATGAGGGCTTCAATGTCTCCTTATTATCCCTTTCTCTCCTAATGGTGATACTAATAAGTATGGGTAATCAAAAGAATGGTGAAAAGTGAAATTAGGGAATACCTTCTCAGGCATTTTGTCCAAAATCAAGTAATTTCCCGAGCCTTTTCAATGTTGTATTTTTAGGGTGACACAATAGTATTGGCATTAGCATGTTCACATTTCAGCCCACATTGAGATTGTTTCATTTGAATGTACATGTAAGTGTCCCAAATGCATTATTTTTGTCACTGATTGTGGTTTTCAGTGAAAAAAACATAACCCTTTCCAGTAATAATTTTAATAACATGACTTACCTTTCCATTTGTGTCTATACTGAACTCAACAATTTTAAGTTTTGACTTGGCATTGGCAGAGCCTGATAAAACAACACAAGAGATAAGTAATCCACACATGAAGAAAGATAAAACCTTTCATAAAATGATATTTCTATGTCTGAAGCATTCACTGGTCAGAAATGCTGTATGGTTCAATCAATGTCATCCTATAGTGTCTCGAACATTTTAACTAACTCAAAATTGACATCATTATTGAAACCTGGCTATTAGACTGTATTCAATGAATTAGTATAATTCTTTTGTCTTTATGCTAATCACCCTCACCAGCCTTGCTAGCACGAACAAAACTCAGCAGAATTTTTGCCCTAAAGTGAGGTTAGTGAGAATAATTAGCACAAAGACAAATTAAAGAATAATTTATTGCCTATGGCTGCCATTTATGAATATGGTCTATAAGATTTATCAAGGATAAACTAAGGGCGCTTTCCTTTTGTCAGACTGGCCGGCCAGACCTGTCAGTTTGCAACAAAAATGTAACATTTTGAAGAAAGAATTGTGTGATAATCCCGCGCATTCTTCTGGAGGAGTCAATCTATAAATTACCCTAACATTTGCAAAATTAATGGTTCTGCGACCAGATTTTTTAATATGGAAAACCAAAAATATTTACAGAACTCTCAACAACTGTTTTAACAATAACCAATCTGAATCAGAACAAATTTCCAGCAAGCAAGAAGACGTGCGACATTAATTAACAGGCAACATTATTTTTTTGCATGGTTGTTTTATTTTCAATAATAACTATACTCGCCACATACTCATTAAAATGACATACCTGCTTTTGGGTATCTATAGCTATCTACATGGCTGTTCCGTGCCATACCATCAGGACCAGAGACGATGTGTAGTACCTCAACTGCACTTTCATCAACCTGCAATAGTTCCAGAAATAGAATAAAGGAAGACTCAGAGAAAATAAGCAAAAAATCAAAAAAAAATTATTAAAATAACATAAGATATTTGCATAATAACATTATAAAAGTCATTATTATAATTACTCTGTGCTAATTCATTTGAAGGGATGGGCCATATCAAAATGCTCCATGTCTAGTCTTATGCCATTTGTCAGTTTTGCTCAAAGTTGGCTGATGTTTTGCACATGACCTGGCCCAAAACTGAACTTAAAACATTATCCTGCATTTTTCTGTTCAACATCTTGCCATGCATGCTTTGTTTTTGCAACTTGCAAACAATGTCCCTTTTAATGCCATGGGTCAAAGCTTAAGTTACAAGGCTCTCAAACAAGTTTACCTTAAATGATTCAAACCAACCAGATAATTATTTGACATTGCACTACATGCATTATCAACTGAGCCAGGTCTGCCACATTTAGTTCTGAAGTTTCAAAAAAGAGGTTTGTTTTATTTCTTGTTGTACAGCTGGAGTCAACAGTTTTTACGCATACATTACTTCTTGGAAATGAAGCACAATTCAGAGGGATGAAGTCCAGGGCAATATTTTAAAGTTCAGATCTAGGCCACATGCAAGATTTCCGCCAGTTTTAAGCAAAACTGAAAGACAGATTGAAATAAGTGCCCAGCCCTTCAATCACGTACCTCTTCAAACAAAATTTTGTATCTTCTTGTTAGACCTGTGAAGATAATAATAATATTAATGTTAAAAGGTTAATTAAGTAAAACAATAATAAGAAGTCAAAACAAATCATTCTTGACTATTTTCCCATAATAATTGTTAGAATTGATTTGGTATCTGTCGTTTTTTTCCCAGTAAACTGAACAGCAGCATTAAACCATCAGAAGTGACCTTTATTACTGGAAGTTATTTTCAACTCTCGCCTCTTGCGAGCGACACAAGCTTATAGATTTTAAAGTGCTACTGCAATCAAAAAATCATTTCCTTTTTTTTTTCAGATTCTGAAGGAGTGTTCGCTTAACACCTGACTGGCAAAATTTTGAGCTTTGAGTTTTATCCAACGGCACTTTATTTTGAGTGTAAGTTTTGGATTTTACGGTCTGCCATTGCTCATAATGAAAACTGACTGATTGGACCTCAGAGGGTTGGATCTAGGGAAAATTACATCATTTAGTCACTAGCTTAAAATTTCACCATGTAAATGCAACTTTAATATTATGTATGCAAAACACGAGTTCGAAAATTTGAAAACCCGAAACCCCCATGCTGCATATCAATTCAGCAGAATACAAACACATTGCATTCATAAACTAAGTGAGTCTTTGACGTCATTTTCTCCTCAGTTAAAATAAACAAGATAAGTGTCTTTTTAAAACCAGAACTTAAAACTTGGGTCACTTTATAAGTTAGTGTTTAGTTAACATAGTTTGGAAATCCAAAGAAAAAGTCTAGAAGAATCCTTTTTTTGCTCGTAGTAGCCCTTTTAATTAATAGATTTTACACTGTTAAACCCCTGGGAGAATTTGCTCATCAGTAAGGGCTGACTCAAGGGTTAGAGGGTTAATAATTATCCTCATTCTGTCAAATTACTGTTTACATGCAATTTTAATTAAGCAATTTAAAACAGTGTATTTCTCTTGGAAAGAGCTGTCTGTTAATGATAATTACAATTACAACAACACTGCAGATGATGGTAACAATGAAGTGAAGTGAAGTGAAGTTAACTCTTTGACGTCCAAACCGGCAGAAACCGGCCAGACTTAGTATTTTACTCTGTCTAACGCCAGACGATTTTACTCTGTCTAACGCCAGACGATTTTACTCGTCAATGGGGAACCCCTGGGAGTCAACGGGTTAATTTATCAGTCTCTTCCCCTAGGGGCTTCTCAGGACTAATTTACAATGCTTTTTTGGGGGACTTTGGCCAGACTGCTTGTTACGCAGTTCACAATTTATTTAGGAAGTGAAGGATGCCCCCGACCAGATTAGGTCATACCACAACACCGGGGACAACGTCCCTGACTCTTTTCGAGAAGTGAGTGGGTTCTTTAACGTCCCATACTATTTAGTTTCCAACAAGGGCTATGAGACGGGACCTCCGGTTTACAGTCCTTATCCGATAAGACTTGAAAGTCAAACCATATACGGGTGTAATTACAACGGCAGCACTTTCTTCTCAGTTATTTTAAGACCCTGAGTGTTGGTCCGGCTGGAGTTGAACACACGACCTCTCCCATGGCAGCCCGATGGTCAACCAACTGAGCCACCAGTGAGCAGTTGACAATGACAATGACAAAAGAGCAGATATTAAAGAAGCCTAGTTGTGACAGAGAAGGAAACTGATATGGGCCTTCTCCAAAGAACAAAAGGCACATATCTAATTAAAAGTTACTAAGACCTTGGAATGTGGGGCTGACTAGTGACCATCAACAAAACGGATCCTTATAGTTGAGACACTCGGCGAGCTTACACCTGCGTAGGGTTGAGTACCAAACAACATACAGTACCCAACTGACAATCAAACTGTGACTTACACAATAACAGACCTGCGAACAAATGCTTTACTATTAATTTGGGGAGACTGCAAATCACATAGTAATAACAGAGATGGCAAAAAAAGTGCTCTATTAGTACTTTAAGTATTTAGGGAGAATACAAATCAAATCAATAATTAATTAACACATTGACTCCCAGGGGTTCCCCATTGACGAGTAAAATACTAAGTCTGGCCGGTTTAGGCAGTTTGGGTGTCAAAGGGTTAATGTTTGATTTTGATGAGAGGAGTAAACTAGTCTACCAGGAGAACAACCCTGTAATAGCATAGCAGATAATAAACAACTTGATACACAAAACTGACAAGACGATTGACTAATCTTCAGTTTATTCAGTTAGTACATACTCTCATCCGTGCTGAATTTTGGTTGCCACCAATATCCAGTATACCGATCAAACTCCTCTTGTACAATAAATGATGCTACACCAGCTGAAATTGGTTCTTCCATGTGACTTGGTGATCCTTGGTTTGTGTAAGTTAGTCTTCTTTCTTCCTCAGTGATAATGTTGTTGACCCAAATATCATTACGATGAACAAATGCAACCAAGTTGGGATCACAAGGACATAATTTAGCATCCATCTTTGTTTCTGAAGTCTGTGAAGGAAGTTCCTCTGGAATAATGGGTTGTCTGTTTTCATCCTGGGGCAAACAATGGCAATCAGATTTTTAAAGCTTCTAATAAGAATAAGCCACGACAAATGTTTTGAGTTTAGAAACTTGAAATTTTGTGTTCACAAACATGAAATTTTGCGTTCACAAGCTGGTCTGTGTAAAATGCAGACTGCCGACTTAAGTTATAATGTAACTTTTGAAAAAGCCCAAACCCTTTCGAAGTGCCAACAGCAAAGCCTAAAATTGTTTTGTGCCTAATTAGGCCTAAGGTTAGCACTTCTGGGCCCGGTTGTTCGAAAGCCGATTAACTTAATCCAGGATTAGTGTAAACTTTTGTTTCATGTTTTTAACTTTTTGGTGAAAGTTTCTTTCGTTTACTTTTGTTTTTCAAGATTGACTTCTTCTAATGTAAAGTTTTGCCAAATATCAGCGTTGAACAGCATTTAGGAGAAGAGAAATAAACTCCTTGGTTAATTTTTAATCTGGGATTAGCTTTAATCGGCTTTTGAACAACCGGGCCCTGAAGGGTTTGGGTTTTTGCAACAATCACATTATAACTTTAGTCTGTATTTTACACCGACCGGTTTGTAAACTCAAAATTTCGAGTTTGAAAATTTGAGGCAGGAAAAGTGATCACGAAATGCCATGTCCCATACCGGCCACCGTACTTAACCTCAAGAATAATCAAAGCGACAACATTCAGGATCTCTAAACATATGCAAACGAAGTTATGTAATGAGAGGAGATAGATTTCCTGTCACTTTCCAAAGCAGTCAATTCTTCCTGGCACGCTAAATCATGCAAGCGTTATAAATTTCTATTCTTTTATAACAATGGAAAAATAGGCCTTCAACATTGATGTTCAAACAAATGGCTGAACTGGACGCCGATCTAACCTCGTCATCTATTCGCCAATCCGTGCAAGTGTACAAGCTGCTAGAAGCCGGGAACATAAACCTTCTGCACGTTTCGTCGAAATCGTAAGCGGTGATTCCAAACGCACCCAAGCGCTTTCTTTCTCGAAGCAACTGTTCCTCTCTGGAGTACCCTGAAAAAGAACGACTGATTCTAAAGGAGTCCAGCAAAGGTTTCCATGAGAGTGGCATCAAGTCATTGTTTTCTAGTTTGGTATCATTTTCTGATGGAAGATCAACAAAGTGAATGGTATTTTCGCGACTCCCAAAGGGGACAGCTAAAAAGTAAAGCTTGTTTTCGCAGAATGTAAATGAATGAGGAACTCGGTTTATAAGACTTTGCTGAACGGATTTTGCTTGTTTCACGGCAATCTGCAAATCTTTCCAACTTTTTGTGTTCCTTGTTGAAAAGGAGCCCTGACGGGGTTTCAAATCGCCGAACTCCGCAAACGGCGAAAGTTCGGACATGGCGCTATAGATCGGAGAAAGGACAACTTTTCCAGTGCCATAAAAGACGATGCCACAAGGTGCTTCTATTGACCAAATAAAGCACAAGACCCAGCAGAGAAATCACTGTCTTTTTTCAAAATACTGAAAAAGTCGAAAATGTTACGATTTCGAAATTTCGCACCCTGGCGAATGGTCAGCGGACAATAGTAAACATTCCTTTTTAGGACATTGTCGGAACTACCGATTCATGCCGATAACTTCTCGGTTCAAGGTCGCTAATCAGTCGTATCAAACTTTTCTAAAGGAGCGAAAACCTAGAATGTGATGAATCAAAATTTGGGGAAAATTCTATAAGCATGAGCAAAAGCACAGAGGAGGAGGGTCCAGAGGCCTACGGAAAAAACGGAGATAGTGGAGATGACGTCAAGGAAATGCTAACGGATGGTTTTATGGATTATTTCATGCCCAGTTTGGAAAATGTTCAAGACAGACTTAGCGAATTGACGTAGGTTGGAGTGCAAAACATGCAAGCTCGCTCGATGGGGAAAGGAGAAACGTAGTAGTAGTGACATAACCATTGCATAAAAAAGATGTTAAGTCGAGCTTAGTCGCTGATAAATTTGCTATTATTTAACTTTAATTTAGCGTGTACGCCATATTGATGTCCACAGTTGTGTGCTGAGACACCTGGCTTATGAACAGAAGCGAGGCTGTCTGAAACCTTGCTTCTCGCTGTCTCTCTACGTATACTTTTAATTTCCAATATCTAGTTCAGTTTCCAGTTGGTAACTTTTACTTGATAAATTATATATTAATTACATATAAACAGAAACCCATAAGGGTTGAAACGTGTGACGGCCCCTTTGTGTGCTGGGAAACAAGCTTCTGAATATTCAAATATTTGCTAAGTACCATATTTGGAACAACAAGAGCAAGGGCTTTCCAAATATGGTACTTAGCACTGAAACATTGAACCAATCAGTTCGCACTGAATATTCGGAAGCTGTGAACGTGTGTTACACATTTTAACCCTTATGGGTTTCTGATATAAAATAATAGACCATTAAAATTCAGTCCTAAACAAAAGGCATCATCTTGAGGCTCAGGGGAATAAATAGAACGATATGGGTTTATTCCCCAGAGCCAATACCTTGCCCTTTAAAGAGACATTTTCATATAGGATGTGTGCTTGCTACATACCTGAAGCAATGGAAACTTGAAAACATTAGTTATACCTAGTGAAAGAGATGTCTTTTTGCAATGGTGACTCTGGAACATTCTGAGAAAATATAAGAGGGCTCTTTTGCTGGGGTCAAACCTACGAACCTCTGATCACGAATTTGGATACCCTACCACTGAGCTATCTTTTGTCAAATTTGATGCTAGCATATGTAGAGTTTTAGCCTTTGGCCTTGTCTTTTTTTTTTTGCTTTCATTGTAAATTCCTTTATGACCAAGAGAGATTGGGTACCACACAAACTATTATGAAGCCAACAAACTGACCTGCTCCGAACTGTGCGGCTTCATAGCTCAATTAGTAAAGCATTGCACCAGCATTCGCAGAGATCATGGCGCTGGAGCCACCTGAATTTTTCAGGTGTCTATAAGTGACAGTATTGCTTGGACTTGCATGGACAAGGTTAGCTAAGGACAGATACCTGTGAGATCAATCCAGGGAGGGGTTCCTCCATCAGGAGTGAATTTAGACCTGATGATGATGACGATGAAATCTTGCTTAAATTCTCCAGATGGGTGCAAGGATTACTCTCTTTTAAAACAGTACTATAACCCAAAAAATAGTAATAATGACCATCAATAATATTGCTTGCATCCATGGTTAAGACGATGGTCATCAGATCGAGATCCAGGTTCACACCTCTGTGAGTATGTCGCGAAAAAATAATAAGAAAGAGTTGTGATTACTCAATGTAAAGGAGGGGATGAATATAATGGGAAGGGGCGATGAGTAGGTTTGTATGTAGAGGAACCTGTAGTAGGTTTAATAAAAGGGGGATGAATGGAAAAGTGTGGGGGTAGGGGTAAGTAAGGGACATGTAGAGAGCAAAGATTGACAGTTTTTGCGTAAATTCGTTTTGACACCCCTTTTTTTCAACTACACACTATATCGCGATCTTCTTATAGTTTTGCCTATGCGCGAGCCGTGAATATTTCGTGGTATTGCCGTCTCACTTTTGCGGCCTGTGATTGGTTCTAATGTTGAAATTGACGTTGTTGCACTGAATTGGGTTGCTGACGTACACAAACAAATACGTTTTGCAGGTAGAAAAAATTGAAATTTCGATCAGGCGCGGGTTGATTAGTTTACAGTTTTATTTATCCTTATAAATGATGGATCGCGATACAAAACAAATTGCGATTTTGAGACGGCAATACCACATTATATTGACGGCGTTGGGTGAAAATATATTCCGCATTGGGCTCCGTCGCTTCGCAACTCCACCCAATACGGAATTTATTTTCTCCCAACTAGCCGTCAATATAATGTGGTATTGCCGTCTCAAAATCGCAATTTGTTTTTAATAAAATAAAATCCCTTTTTCAAAGATACATGTAGTTGATAGAAAAAAATTAACAAGTTAAAAATAAAGTCACCTACGTAGAAAAAAACTACCGCTAACTACAGTGAAATAATTGGCTGCAAACAAAAATCAACTAAAACATATACATGTATGAGTACATTGTTAATCCAAGTATACCATTTTTTGACATTCTGGTCGTCATAATTTGTGTGGAATATTCTTGAATTGACGCTGGTTTTAATTTCCAAGGCACTCCCTATATTTTCCTGACCAAGTTCAGTTGTAAAATGTTGAAACTAGAATGACGCAAAAGAAAGTTCACTTTTGGGGAAAAAGCTTCAATCTCTAACTAAACATAATACAGTACTACAGTTTCAGCCTTCTCAGTTAGGGATGAACAGATTTTTTTTTTTTAAAGTCTTTATTTTCTTGCTTTTAGACAGAATCAAGGAATTTTGATAGAAACCATTCAGCAGGAAAATGACAAGTATGTTGATTGTCATTCAGCTAGAAACCTGGCAGTTATGGTGAGCAAGAGGATTATGAATAGGTCATTTAATTTTTGTCCTAATGGATAGTTTTATTCCGCAAGTCCATATTGGGTTCCAAGTAGGCAATAAGTGCGACAAAAACTCAAGTCAACTTGAGACTTAATTGACATCTTATCGCCTTATTGTATCTGTTCAAGTAAGCATTCAAGAGGAATAAAACTAGACTTGAGATCTTATTTTGGCTTCTCTGAAGATGCCTCATTTCTAAGGTTACAAAGTAACTTAAAGGTACTTCAACTAAAATAAACCCCATCCACATTCAAAGTAGAACTTGGTCATACTAAAAAATCATCTTACATCCCTGTTATCAACCTGCCTATTATGAGTACCAGAGTTTGAACTATCTTGCTATTCTACCTTTTTAACTTGTACTGATCTTGTTCGAATAAGATTAGATTTAGTTAAACATCTAATGATAAAGAAGAGCGAAAGAAACTTTACACAACGTTTCGATGACTCCATGTCATCATTTTCAAGTGAAAATAAAATAAAATTTGATAACTTAATACATACCTTGCGAGGTGATAAAACGTAAAAGTGTTCATGTAAACATGAGTGCTTGTGTCATAAGCTGGATATTATTAATTTTTCATTGAGAACGTTGATCTTAGTTTCTGTTTTATTCTCTTGGTCCATGTGATATCGAACAAAAAAAATCATAATCAATAAAGAAAACACACATCTGATTGGCTTAGCCGCCAACGTAATTCCACAGGAATATTGGAAACAGTAGATCTGTGACAGGAAATAATGACAGTTCAAGATTAGCTATTAAGATACAATTGTTTCTTTTCAGCTTTCCTATGTTCGCACATATCATTCAAAGCTCACAAAAGTCAAGCAGGATATGAGTTCAGTAGAAGACAGGGTGGGGAAACTAAAGGTAAGTTTATTTAATAAGTGAAATGCAGATGAATCAAAATATGATTTTCAAGGTCCTTGAATTTGATGTTTGAAAAACTTTTAGAACTGCATGTGTTACATTTAGGTTAAAATAATAATTATTATAGACAATTTTTTTGACAAAATTCTTTTCCAAACAAAATTTCCTTTTACCTCCTCTAACTGGACCCCACCTCATTTTGTTTTGAAATGCATTCCCCACAGTTAATGTTTAAATAATATCTTGATCCTGGTTGTTTGGAATTGTGGATGTATTTAAGCCTGGTCCTAAAGGTCCTAATTTTCATGTGCGAAATCAATTGAATTATAAATATTCAATGGTTTTTTCTGTGAAAGTGAAATTTGCAACATTTTTCCCCTTGTGCTAAATACATAATTGCAATTAAATGTACAGAGGTCTTTTGTCATTTTGCCTTTTAGTCTTTCCCTGTTATTTTGTATATTTCCATTATCTTGGATGTTTTGCACGTCCAACAGTTCCAGCTGGTCAACATCATTGCAATTGCTGGTTTTCACTCACGTGATCAACAGCCATGTTTTTCAACCAAAACAAAAGGAAGCGTTTGCATAATAATAGAGTTAAATTCCCGGATGATTTGGTCGGGGCACCAACATGGCCGCCTTTTCTTTGTTTAGGGCACCAACATGGCGGTCGTGACGTTGTGTGAAAACCGAGAATTGGGTTGTTTTGAAATGACATTTGCATTCCTTCTTTTTCCCTATGAAACACTCACTTTCCATTCATTCTATTTCCTTCCATCCTTTTCATAGAAAAGAGCCATGAAACTCAAGTTACAAAAGGAGAAGGATGAAAGGAGCAAGGCGGAAGCTTATGAGAGGAAACTAGAGCTTGAGAGACAACTCACTGCTAAACTAGCATCCGATCATCAGCAGTAGCTTTGTCTAAATGAATAGAACTACAGTGAAATATTTTTTATATGCTGGAACTGCTGGGTATTTGTGTAAAAGTGGGGCTCACAACACTCCATTTGAAAAGAAATTATTGTATGAAATAACAATAATAATTTATTATTATTAAAGGATTCATATAACTGGTGTACTTTACTCACGACAGGAAGTTTTTTTTTAAAAAATTAATGGTTACCAGTAATTGAATTTGACCTGTTTTAGGTACTGACCATGATACTAATTTCCGGGGTGAAGCTGTGCTGCTTTTTGGCATCTACACTGTAGTTCCCTGATAGCAGATGTCCCTTTTTTTTTGCTCTTGCTGGGCTGAAAAGTACAGGAAAATAAACCCTCTGCCATGGGTCGAAATTTCACTGTTTAGCATGTGTGGCGGTTACTGGGCCACCGCGCACCGGTGGCTCAGCTGGTTGAGTACAAGGAAAGGTTACGTTTATACAAACGTTGGTCGTGTAGCACTTATGTTTTAAACAGAGTTAACTGAATAGAGTAGTTCATTCAGTTGACACAAGGTGATTCCGTGCACCTTTATGGTTGCCTAGCACGTGATCAATTTCTTACTTTTCATAGAACAGCATGACCTTTCCCTTCATTCATAAAAGTCAGAGACTGCAGAAATTTTCGTGTTTTCACGATCGTCATTAATCTTTCGATGAGAATTCGATTCAGAGTATCACAGGCAACCCAGTGTACGCTTCATGGAGCGTCTTGTTTATTAATGAAATGTAACGCATTCTTCAATAAAAAGATATTACACTGTACATTGATTAAGGTATGCATAACTGAGGATAAAGTGTTGCCTTTGAGGTGTTATCTGAAAATGTTGAGACTTTCAACTCCAAACCATAGATCCATCTCACAACCCTTCAGTTGTCATAAATTCCATACAACATAAACACACATGCTTTCCACAGCGTGAAAAGACTAGGGCATGAAGTTCCCAGTGCTGTGGCCTGTCCTATTGGGGAGTTTAAGTTCTGCAAAGCAGATATCAACAAGAATGTGAATTAAAAAATGGTTAGTTCGTGTTTTTAAAGTCTTTCCTCATTATTCCAGATTGGTCTTTTCACATTTGCAGAGAATGTGAAAGGAATACACAAAAGTACTCTGAAGTAGCTTGAAGTGCATTTGAGCGGCCACTGTTTTGCTCAAACAGGAGATTTAATCGGTCGAAACAGCGATAGAATATCTTCGAAAGACAAAACTGCAACTAACAAAAAGCCAAAAATTATCACCAAAAAAATAAAACCCTTGCACTTGCGACGTGCTTTTATAAATTTAAAATGTCTGTGAGTGCATGTTTAATAACCACGCATCACGCAAGATTCACTCAATGCCTTCTTAACAGCCACTGTTTTCTTCAATGTCTGGGTCATACATCTTAAAAGTCGATCCCTATTCTCTTCCACGAGAGGTCGTCGGCTTTGTGGTGATGTATCAAAAGGCTTTTGAGTGTATAAGACCACCTTAGCAGAAATAGCCGTAAGTCAAGGAGGCTTTGCCAGTTGCTGGAACATACATGTATGGATGCAGATGTCGAAAATATGGAACGGTATTTGCATCAAATAATATTAATCACACAAGAAACTTGAAAGATACTTTATTGTCAACTATATTTTGCTAATAGCAATTTATTAGTTAGACTAATAGAGCAGGCAGTATCATGATTATTATTACTATTATTATGATTAAGAATTCAATGAAAACACCAACGTATGCATTCTTAATTACTGCAATGCAGAATTCCTCGTACATGTATGTCATAATCATCCTACCCAAGGTTAATTTCATAATAAATATCCTGTCATTCAAAATAAAATCCCCTTCTACTGTACATTGCTTTAAAGCTAATAGAAATAAATACTTTGTAAATATTTGAAACATCCGATTTCCAATAATTATATTTAGAACATTTTGCAAGAATGGAGAGAGATACGACTTGCACTATAATGTTAAGTTTACAATTTACTTATTTTGCAAGTTAATGCAGCCCTTGAATACATGTAGGTGCTGGAAAGGATTGTAAGGGGATTAGTCACTTCTGACTCTTGATGCACCATTTCCAGCCTCGAAATTCTAAGAGATCTCGTGCAGGTTGGGGAGAAATGACACTAGAGACCCATTGGAAAGAGCTACAGAATATGTATGTGCAGCTCATTTAGCATGCAAGTCAGGAACTTTGGAATTTCAGAATCCTGCACTTGTGTTTTGCACTCTCATAAGCTGCAGTCACATACTCCTACATAAGCCAGAAAATTGATTATTGGATCATTTTCACCTCAACCACTTCTCACATTTATGAGTAAGTTCTGAGTAATGTGGGACTATAATATAATTACCTTTAAAAGAAATTAATATTTTTCTCAATTGATGTACACAGTGTTTTACATAAAAGCTATGGTCAAGCATTTTACCACTCAGGTGTTCAGCAGATTTGAAAAAAATAGAAGCAAATTTTTGTTATGGATGTGGCGATTTAGTTCCTCATTTCCTTTGGACTTTGTTATTTGTGTTAATTAGTTACATAAATAATCAATGAAGTTCCTGTGCACATTACATATCATTAAACCTGCTGAAGTTTTCCTGGGTATGAAAGTATCCAGTCAATAGTAATAATGTCTTCACTAAATTAAAACCTCTTCCACCTTATCATTAGAGCATAAAGTTAATTACCCACTGCGAGCAACAGTTAGTTTCTTTTAGTGAGCCGCCGTCCAGTGACAAGGACGAATAAATTAAATTTGAACCAGTAAAACGAGTTAGTAAACTTGTTTTGGCACTTGCGCGTGTCGTTATCTACGTAACTGCTGCGTTTGGGCGAGCCTACTGTGTAGTAATTTCCCACGAAATAAGACGAAGTGATGTCAAATATATCACGTGGATTGTGACGTACTTCGCACATGCTCGATGGAAAATCAAACAGTAGGAGAAACCAAATGCTCGCATGGTAAAAGTTAATCTAATGATTGTTAAATGATTTCTTGGTCCCTAATGTTATCTGCTATGACAGGAGTAGACGATGGTGCCACCGTTGTTGTCTCTGATAGTTCATCGTTGGTGGTAGTACTGTATGTGGGTCTAAGTTCATTGTCCACAACCCCCTCTGTTGAAGGAACATTTGAAGAATCTTGAATTTCCTCTAATCCCCTTCCATCTGCCACAACTCTTGGTGAAATGTTCTCAGTATTTGATAGCTCAGTCATTGCATTATGTGCGATGCCACCATTTACTTGATGTTGATAATCAAGATTACCTGGATAAGGTGGGGGTAGAGTGGTTTCATCTTCATTATCAGAACTTTCACTGTCACCAGATTGGAGGGTAAAAATTCTTTGAGATGGATTTTGGCCTGGCATCTGAGAGCCTGTAGCTGCAATTCTATTCCCTTGCATGAACGCAGGGCTGTTTTCAGGAGTCGGAAATCTATCTGGATGATTCATAACTGGTACAAAAGAGAAAAGGTTGGGAAAAAATAAAATATTACAAAACCTATAACAAAATTTTATAAAATAAAATTAATTAATTAATTCAGAGGTTTAACCCCTTCAGTCCTGAGAGCGAGACTTTACTCTGTGTAAATTATGTCAGATGATTTTACTCATCCATGACGGCCGCTTCGGGGATGAATGAGTTAAAGGGGCTCTTGCCCCTACTAACTTTGCAACTTAACTTTAACCCATAAATTTTATCAAAGACTCGTGGCCAAAAGTTTACCATAGAGAGAAGACCGGTCTGCAAACTGACTCAGATGTGATTTGTCGCCTACGTGGTAAGCAACGAGAGACACAGGCCCACATTCTCTCTGGATGTAGTACTCTGGCACAAATGAAATACTTAGCGCGTCACAACGCTGCTTTGAAGCTAATCTTTTTCGAGCTGTTGAGAGAAGCTGAGCTTGTTGACATGGTGCCACCATCGTATTCGCCTGCAGAACCTAAGGCTCTTTACGAGAACGAGAAATCTAAAGCTTACTGGGACGTTCCCCTGCATGCCGAGAGTTTACAGAAGTACGGTGTAACAGAATAGACGTGAGGCTGGTCTACAAGGAGGAGAAGAGGATTGTTTAGTTAGAGATGAGTTGCCCATGGATTTCAAATAGGGATTTGAAGGAAAAGGAGAAAGCACTGAAATATGCTCCCCTGTGGTACGAGCTTAGCAAGCAGCTGCCAGGGTACAGTGTACAGCAACACAATATTGTGGTTGATGCCTAGCTTAGGAGGATGCTCTGCAAGTGTGAGATCTAATATCAAGCAGCTGTTTGGCAGTAGAGGAGGCTCTGTCCTGAGGCGACTCCAAAAGCCATTGGTATCAGGAACACTTAATATTGCAAGGAATTTTAAAATTGCAAGAAGATAAAACACCCCAGAGATATGGATAATAGTTTATAGATTTCACTAGAATACGACTTTTTATATACCGGTCAATAGATTTTGCTATAAATACGACTTTTTACATAATTGTAGTTTTTTTTCAGGTTTTTAGTTTTGTTTATTCCTAGAAGAATAAGTATACTGTGATAATAATACCTGTGCTGTAAGAAGGCGGAAAATCTGCTTGAAATGTATAAGACTCATCTGTACCCACAACCTCCCTCTGATGGGTACGTCGTTCAGCATATTCATTTTGCTGATTGCAGCAATTATTATTGAGACACATTCCTGTCATGAAACACCGCAACATGCCCACTCCAATGAATACCACTGCACAGAAAATTCCAGCCACAATGCCAGCAGTAGTTTGTGTTACATTGGAATCTATTAAAGAAAGAGGATTTCTGTAATTTGTTTTTTGAAAAATATTGTGGATTTTTACAGTCAAGCTATGTCATGGGTGACCAGTAGTTCTGAAATTTGAACTGAGTACTCAAATCTGGATCCCAGTTTTGAACTTTGCTCTTGAGATTCTGACTTTGCCATGGATTTTCAAATAGTTCACTATGAACTTTAGTTTTAGTACAAAATATAATTGGTGTTCGTAAAATGAAAACTATTTCCAGCACTTGATGAATTATCATTCAGTTATACATGTAGTGCATTTTTTGTGCCAACTTTCGGAAAAAAAATCAGAGATTCCATTCAAATCTCGGGAGCTCCAGTCTCGTGGATACTGGTCCACGCATGACATAGCTAGACTGTAAAGCACCAATTATTTTTGCTTTCTTAGGTTGTTACCGGTAGGTGTAAGGGCCAAAGGGAGGCAAGGGGCTATGAAAAAGCAATTTGGAACCTTCTCACAAACCCAAACATACATGTACAACAGTTCTTAGCATAAATACAAGGATAATCTCATGGCACAGTCCTAGTCTTGCATTGTCTCATATATTAATTTAGGGCTTTGGAGAGTAGTTGAGACATTTCCTAGAGTGGAAAGAAATTCTATGCATGTGAGCTTTTGGCCTACCAAAAAAACAGCAAATTCACCACCACACAGTCCCTTTGAAACGACGCATCTCTGATTAAAAAATCCCTTTTCATTTTTTGTTGTAATTAACATTGCTAAAGGTTTAGGGTTCCTATGTGGCCTTCATGGTTTGACTGGTGACCCTATCTAATAAAACAAAAGGTACATACAATGAAACTATACTCCTAGTTTCTTGGTAGTCCACTGACATTTAGCCATGTCATAAATGATTAACTATTCTGCTTGACCCATGCCCTCTGCATTTGTGAAAATGCTAGGAGCTTGTAGCGACCGTGGCTTAACATGGACTGGCTCCTGAATAGATTTTTAAGTTATTCACATTGCAGAATTGTAGTGTTAATTTGGAGGGAGATAACTTCCTTGTAGTGCCTAGAGTAAATACCACTAGTTATGGTCTTCATTTCTTGTCGTATTATATGGTAGTAAGGTATGGAATTCTCTTGCAAATGCTAAGAGAACAATCCAGGAATTAAGTAATTAATTTAAGTCTGCAATTTAAAAAATGAAATTCAATACTGACTGCTGCACCTTTTGTAGTGGTTGATTTTTCATCCTTAACTTTTATTAAGTTCTAGGTATATCTACATGTATCAATAGAGTGCCAATGAGCAAAAACCTGTACCGGTACATGTATTGTGGGTGGAAAGGGAATTACTTTTTTTTTTTTTACAGTTGCTAGGTTATCTAATATTGGAAAGAATAAAATAAAATCAGGTTTGCAGAGGATGTTATCAGTAAGAAACTTTAATTTGAAAATCTGAATCATTTATCGACGAGATGTTGAATCAACATTATTGTATATGTTAGTCAGAATAAAAGGATTAAAGCTCCCATGTGAAGATTACAACAGAACAAAAGTACGCACATGCTCTGATTGGTCAATGCTAAATGGGAACATCTTCCCCTATATTTCCTAATATGTTCATATTGTAATCATGTAATATCAGTGAAGTACTACATACAATGAACAAAGCATAATGACTAATAACTGTGTGAATTGAACTGTGACAACACACCGGCAAGTCACTGGCACATAGTAGTTTGCGAGTGCTTTGAATCTGAGTTGAACTTTCAGTTCAATTTTGACCAAAGTAGGCAACATGCTGGTTCAATTCAGTGGCAAACATTTCATGACCACTGTGTTTACTCAGCAAATTTTCAGTAAAGTTGTTTTTCACAGTGACATCATCCACTTCTCAAATCAAAATTGCAAGGTGTTCAGGTATGAAGTGGTTTCCTCCGATAAACCAGTCTGGTATTTATCCTTTCACTGTATAATATAAAACAAACAGCCTGGACTAAAATAAATGTCAAAAAGAGCTTGAAAGCAGCATACTACATGTATAAATGGGTGAATTCCGAAGATTGGCTCGGTAAAACGATTGATTTGTGTATATAATGCTGTTGTGTGCCCTTTGACATTTGCAATGGCCTGAACCTCCTGGTACAAATTTGTACCCAAGGCAAATAAAATAAAATGTTACTCACTGTGATCAAGATTAGCTTCATAATGAAGAGAAAATCCAGTATGTGAATTATAGTTCTCTGGATCCCCATCAGAATATGAAAAAAACTGCACAGTGAAAGATGATTCTGCTATTCTTATAGATACAGGAATTGCATTTCCACAAAACGTCCCTTCCAAAGTTGCTCCAGTGTCTTTGGTAAGTAACAAACTGTGTATTGCAACATTATCCTTGCACTGACCACCTGATTTTGGTGGCAGATCAAAGGCACTGTTGAAAGTGATTACACAATAAATAATTATTGAGTTTGGGGTGAATATTTCATCATGGCCAGAAAACACCTTGGCCCAGCATTATCAATACCACTATCATTACCACCAGTAATAGTGCCAGACCATCAGCATTCTAAATGTACCAGTATGACCATGCATGAGCACCAACACCAAAACCAGTTACTGAACCACCATTGCCAGTACCAGAACCAGTAGCATCAACAGCATTCAGCTATTAAAAGTACCACTAACCACACTGTTGGCATCAAAATTAATACAAGTGCCAGCACCACCACAAGTCAGCACCTAACCCCTTGGAGTTGTACTAATGTGCGAGCCAGCGAGCCATGCGAGGCATGACAGCGAGTCATGGCAGCCATGGCTGCGAGTCATATGAGCCAACATGGCGAGCCATGACAGTTATTGAAAGCTAACCATTTTCAAATGGGTGCTTAGACTTAACTGTTTATCAGCACTATTTGAAATGGGTGCTTAGACTTAAATAAGAAATTTGCATGGCTTGCATGGCTCGCTGGCTCATAGATTTCGCAGACCCAACCCCTTGAGGCAATCAATTGAAATGTGTCAATGGTCAATGGTGAATTTAAACATTCAGGTGTATGTTTTGTGCTTAACGCATTGAAAATGTTAAATATTATTAGTCACCTGAATGACACTTTGATGTCCACAACTGTATCATCTACAGACACGAACCAGGTGCACACAAGCCCAGCAGGGTACGGTGAAGGATAATTTGGAGATTCAATGGTTCCAGAAGACTCACTGAGGAGACCTCCACAATGGGAAATTCCTAATTAAACATAAATTTTAACAAATACAATTAACCGACTGTGCCATCGATATCCTTGCTCCTGATGATTTGAACATTGGAATAATTTGCATAATTATGGCTGTTCACCAAAAAGGATCCACTCCTGGCTCAATTTGTTTTCAGAATTCACTTCTACCAAACTTTGCAAACAGACGACTGGTTCCCCGAAGTAAATAATGGAGATTTTATCTCTCACAGTCCACTCAAAAACTATTTCCCTCAAGTTTAACCATGTTGCTGTATGTTCTCACTCTCATTTGAATTCATTTTGAATTATTAAGAGCCTGTAAATCATCTTGAAAGCTAAGTGCACTTCCTTCACTAAAAAAGGAATTGCATTTACAAAGACAACATACTTCAGAGTAACTCGAGTGCAACATCGGCTCACCTTGGGCCAATGAGTATTCAAAAAGGCTCACTGCAAACAAAATAAAGTACAAGTGGATCAGTTTTTTCTTTAAAATCAATAAACATGGTAATTTCCAACAATCTGAAATAGTTTCAATTCAAATAAGGCTTTTAATCTTTTTCATCCCATGGTTTACATAATTTTTAACATAATTTTTTTCTAAAGTGTACTTTGATTTTCTGCAAGCAAGGAATTGTAAATTTAACAAATTGAATGTGGTTCAGAATTGTCCATACCCTTATCGACAACAATAGTTGTCATCACAGTGGTTAAAAAAATAGAATCAACAAATTTGACCACTGTGATGGCAAATATGGTTATTGATAAGAGTACAGACAACGCTGAACCACATTGGATTGGTTTTTTACCACAATATTCATTGTCAAAGAAAATGTCCATTTCAGAACACGACCAGGACAGTGACACAAAGGAGGAGCAAACGTTGTCTACAGTATAACTTTCTCGCATTTTGATTGGTTTGCATTTTGATTGGTTTATTTCCCAAAATGAGCATTTCTGATTGGCTATACAATTGCATGCAGACCTACCAACTCTCCAGGTTTTTTCTCTTTTCTCCCGGCCTCCCGGCAAAGACGTTAAATCTCCCGGCTTTTTCCAGATTCAGACAAGAAGCGCAAAAAAGTGTGAATTCTATTTGGTCCCTTTTCTTCACTGATCAATTGCATGCTTCACACTGGTTCCTAGAGGGTACCACTAAATGCATTAAGTGATTTTTAAGACCTCACTAAGTCTTAATGAAAGGTAAAGCACTTTTCATACGTTTGACAAAAAGTTCTTAAAAGCAACCTTTCCTTTAAATCACAAGTGCAACTGCAAGTATCATGTATCAATTCTGTAATGTTTTAGTATTTGATGCTGAATATCAAGGTGAGAGAGAGATAGAAACAATGTGGTCAACTCCAGTTTTAATGAATGAACATGTACCGAGAAACAGAGGAAAATCAAGAACGTACTGTTGTACTCACGAGATAACTAGATTAACTGTGAGTATCAAATTATGTTTAGTTACAAAAGTCACATTCGGTTGGTATTCAAAAAACATCAAACAAGTCAATTTCGTGACATCTTCCTTTCCTTAATTAATTAATGTCATCAAATAATCATTGTGCCAAGCAAGGGCTTTCTTCACATGAGAGGACCGTCGCAGGGCATTGACCCGCCGGGCTTGCACGGTAGGTTCTGTCTCAGCTGTGATTGATGATGGTGTTTCTTGGCTGATGTTGGGAGATTCCGGGCTGTAGTGTGGAAGGTCTTCATCGGATGTAGAGGGTGGTGGTGGCTCGAACCTTGTTCTGAGTTGACATCTGTTCTGATGATAGAGAACGGTTGGTTACGACCTTAACACAACTGCCAAGCTAGACCATTTGATGTCGCCAGTGAGTTTCATTCTAACTGCTCGACCTGGCTGAATTGGGGATAACGGTTGACTCTTTTTGTGTGTCACTCTCAGGGGTCAATGGGTTACAGGTCAAAGTGCTCTCTCTATTTTTGGGCCACACATGGAGCTTTGTTTTGCCAAGGATTTGTTGTCGTTCACCAGTGTCGGACATGATACATTTATTGAACTCTTGAAGCTTGGTGAGGGAAGAATCTCCAGTTATATTAAGGACTTGTACAATTTCAGAGGCTGGCAGTAAATTGCATTCGGACCAAGTATCTTCTTGAAATTGGACCTTGTTTCCTGTTTGTCTTCTTGTGACAAGCAAACAAACTAGAGCTTTTTTAACACGGGGGTTGCGCTCTTCATCCACTACACATATTTCATATTGGTTGTCAGAATCTTCCACAGAAACCACTAGCTTACTGCAGCAAAGGGATTGATAGTGGTTTAGGTTTCCACATCGGTGACATTTTTGACGAAATGCCAGACATTATGTCTTGTGGTTTTTGTTCCTGACATCTGCTGCAGTAGGCACACGATGCCTGCATTTACAGGTTTCCTTTTCCGGCACGCAAGGGTGTAGGTGCTTTAGAAGCTCTGTTTATTTCTCAGCGCCCATTTTTAAACATATTTACACTGACTTGTCCACCCATAAGCTTCACTTGTTGCTTGGTTTGTTCTGCTTCTTTAATTAAATCTACGGCCTTTTGCAAGTTACATTAAATCACTGAATCGAAGCAACCTTTCACGCATTTTATCACCACATATACCTAAGACAATTTTGTCATGCAAAATCTAATCTGGGGTGATATCTCCATGCTGACAATTTTTTGCAATTATTGTCCTTAATTCTGTTAGATACGCTGCTGTACCTTCATCTAATTCTTGCTTTCGATTATTAAATCTACAGAGTTCGTAGATAACCTGTGTTCGAGGCTCACAGTACTCATCAAATTTTGCAAGCACATGTTCTATGTTTGCTTCGTCTTCATCTTCTCCCCATTCAAAGGCATTGACAGCCTTTGTTGCCTCTTTCCTTGCCTCTACTGTTTGAAGATTCCTGTGGCAATTTCATATCAAGTCAACACTTTCTTCCACACTTTCCAATATTATTTGTGGCTAAGTTGCTGTCCATGACAAGCGCTTTTGGTGGTGGTGGTGACTGGAGGCATGTAAATTTGTGGAGGCATTGCTTCCTGACGGGGTAATGCTACTGGCGTTGATCTTGTATCCATCAGTTTGGTTCAGTGTTGTTCTGACACCATCTAACGTTTCAGTATTTGACGTCAAATATCAAGGTGAGACAGAGAAAGAGACATTGGGCTTAACTTCAGTTTTAATGAATGAACATAGGAGATACACAGAAAAATCAAGAAGGTACTGTTGTATGCGTGGTGGCCTCGTGGTTAGAGTGCTCGACTCTGGATCGAGTGGTCCGGGTTCGGGTCCTGGCTGGGGACATTGTGTTGTGTTCTTGGGCAAGACACTTTACTCTCACAGTACCTCTCTCCACCCAGGTGTATAAATGGGTACTGCCAAAATGCTGGGGGTAACCCTGTGATGGACTGGCATCCCATCTAGGGGGAGTAGAAATTCCTAGTCGCTTCATGCTAATGAAACCGGAGATAAGTGCTGGCCTGAATGGGCCTTCTGGCTCGTAAGCAGAGACTTTTTTACTGTTGTACTCACGAGATAACTAGATTAAAGGCCCAGTAATACAGGCAACATTTTTCGTGCAATTTGTCGTGCAACAATATTGCCTTGCAAGTTGAGATGGTTTGTTGCGTGTATTACCACCTTCTTGTGCAAGAAATTTTTTTGTTGCGAAGAGTACACGTCAGTTTTACTCTTTGCAACATGGAAATTTGTTGCGGAAGAAGGTGGTAATACGTGCGACAAATCATCTCAACTTGCAACGCAACATCGTTGTGTCATACTATGTAAATATCTCACACCTTCTCACTAGCATCTATCGCACAGCACGCACAACCACCTAATTACCATAAAACACTACCGCCACACATTTATATAAATTAGGCAGTTATTCAAATAAATCATTAAGTAAAGTACGATTGTCCGGGTGAGTGTAGTCCTGAGAAGGACTGTTTGAGATGACATTACCTGACGTTTCGACAACCTGAGCTGAAGTCATCTTCAGAGTCAAGGACTTCCGCTCAGGTTGTCAAAACGTCAGTCAATGTCATCTCAAACAGTCCTTCTCAGGACTACACTAACCCGGACGATCGTACTTTACTTAATGATATGACTCCTGGGTTCAAACCATAATATTTTACAATTTTATTCAAATAAAGATCAGTTCTTCATAAGGCAAACGGAGTAAACAACAGTTGCGCGACGAGTTGCACGAAAAATGTTGCTCGTATTACTGGGCCTTAACTGTATATCAAATACATGTAATGTTTAGTTAATTACAAAGTCACATCCGGTTGGTATTAAAAAAACATCAAACAAGTGTGTAAGCCCAGGCCAGAAAACTAGAGCTGGTCACTCCAATCTAAGGTTCTGTATGTGCAACGTTATCACACCACAACACAAACCCACATTTATTGTCAAGTTCTGGAATCTGAACGATGACACCATGAGTTGAAAGACACAGAGAAGCGTTTGCTAAATTAAAGCAAAAGGGGGACCATGAGAGAGATCTCTATTAAGATTGTAAAACATGTACACAATTATTTTTTATTGAATCTCGCTTCTTACCTAAAACAGCCAGAATTAAGAAGTTGATGAGCGAGTGATCCCGAAAATGTTCCATGAAATTTAAATCTTACTTAACCAAGTGTACGTCAAACAGCGCTGTTAAACCAGAAATGTAGGAGGGGCACTCCGTTTGAGCAGCCGTCAAGGTGTCAAGGCACCTTCTTCTTGCTAATGTAGTATTTGCACCAAAGATAAATGCTCGATGTGTCCTCAAATCCCGAAATTCCTTTGAAATACGCACTGGAACGTCTGAGCCCGCGTTGCTTATGTCTGACCACTTACATCCCGAAAGACGACTGGAGACGAGTGAAATGAAAAGATGGGATAAATAAACCTGAAGTAGCTATTAAAAAACGGCCGTCAACAAAGTGAGTGGTAAATGACACAAATGAGGGAATTACACTTAATGGGCTCCAGTGGGAAGTTATTAGGAAATCACTTTCTCTTTTTCTCGCTATCGTATCTAATTTCTTGTCGGATACCGTGCACTTGATGGATTTTAGGGGGATGCTTCTGTAAAGTGAGAATGCACAATGTTTTTCATCGTCTTTGATGTTCTTGCAAATGACGTCATGAAATTCCCGCGGGTTATTACGACAACTTCCGACCATGATGCGACCATGGACGACCATTCTTCGACTACGAAGACCTTTTGGTGTTTGGAGCGAAAATTGACAGTTTTCAGGTGCACCGGCCAGGGCATCAATATATATTATTTGACCTATCGCATGTGTGGATTTGTTTTTACACGGAAATAGAGGTTGACGGATGCGAAACTCATAATTTCGGGGATATTGATCCTGTGGAAGTCTCTGGCTCGTCTTTCAGTCGTCTTTCCGGCCATATTTGGCTGATACGGCTTTATCACTAAAGCAGACAAACAAGTTATTCTGTTTTGAAGAGCTCGATCTTCAATATGACTGCCTGATAGAAGTTCAAAATGTATTTGTATATTTAAAGGTGGAAATCCTTGTTCAAAAGTTGTTTTGACGCATAAACTGTGCGTTGTTGTCATTTTGAGGACACATGAAAGATCATGACCCACCGACTCATCGCGAATGGCAAATCTCGTTGACAAAAAAGTCTTGAGTCCTGTTGTTTATGGGCTGAATTCTTTATAATGTAAGGCAAAGGATGGCTGCAAGTTCAAACGAGGTACAAAATGACACGAATGGCCAGAAAGAAACTGATAACCCGCTTTCGGAATCAAGTAACAGCCACAGCCGCTCAAACAGTTCCGTCTGCCCTCCCGTTTGGCGAGTGGTGTTTGTCAGCTCCAAAGTTCGACAAGTCGCAGTTCTGAACTCGGCAGCACGGTCGTCGGTTATATTCCTGCCTTATAAATTTGATAACACAACGTTGGACTCTCTTCTTCTCCAAGCAAAAGAAACACTTAACGGGCGCAAAGCTGAGAGCATAGCATTTCTTGTGCACGCGCAAGGTAATACGGGGCTGTGTTCAAATGATGATCAGGTAAGGTGTTGTGGTTTTGTTTGAAAATTTATTATTTCTTAATCCTGAAGTTTGCTATTCTTCTTTGCATTGTATGCAAGGTCAACGCAACTATTGCCGTCGTGCAATATCAAGATCTTTTGAGCATTTTGGAATGAAATTCGTTTCGGGAAATTCAGTCGGGTATTGGACTCTTGGAGACATAAGCCAGCGAAAGCTGATTAAAACGACCCTTTCAGACGTGAATTGTTGACAGAATTCCAACTTTTGTATGAGCATTATAAAACGGGATCATTCCGCGCGCAGCTGGGGCTGCAGGTATTGTTTACTCACTAAGATCTTAGTTGATTTTGTCACTGCATAATCGTTTTATGGACGTTAAGACTAAGTCATAGCTCGTTTTAGCAGCTGACAAACTTTTTTACTGGAAGGTTATGTCTTGCGTTGTTAGTTAAAATAATAATATTTTGTTATTGAATTTTTGAACACTCTCAGAACGCTAACACTTCTTGTGCATGATTTATGCAACTTTAATTTGTCCTGACGTTGTTAAGGTGACATGTTGCTGTGTACGTTCATTGTACTTTCGTGGTGATAGGATAAAGCTTTCTTTTGATACACTTTTGTCCTTACTCAAACTCAGAATTCAGATCTGGGAACTTTTTCATGAGTAATCAGAATTTCAGGTGGGTTTGCTGGACAAAAAAACCTGGAGATGCAGGGTGCTTATCATTTTTTGGAAAATTCCTGTTGGGTTAGCTGTACTGTTTTGTAGTGGTTTAATGGTCAGAGAATTTTCAGGCATAATGACCAACCGGACGAAATTGCACTTACGATAAAAATGTTCCAATAGTGCTGGGGCCCGGAAACACATGAATCCGTAAAACGGAATTTAAATCTGATTGGAAAATCAGGAGTGCCTCTGGAAATACTCTACCAGATTTTCCAGAAAATGACTGTTTTATTTGACATTTAACCAAGATTTCCGAGATTTTTGGCTGAAAGGTGAGCACCCACTGGCTATTTAGAAAATAGATCAAGGATCTTACAGTCAAGGAGGGTG
>NC_090885.1:18319101-18346601 GCF_036669925.1 Montipora capricornis | reverse complement strand
AAATGACAAAAGTGTGAATTTAAACACAACCAACAATTAATTAACACAAAATTAATTTTCTTTCACCTTTTAAAGTGAGGTGACTTTATAATCCCCGTGAGGTTGACTGAAAACGCGTAGTATTCAACCATGTCATCTTCCTGTAAGCGCACGCTTTTTTTAAAGTGTTCGTTTCACTCGGGTTCTCTTGTTTTCGGAGTTTCTGGCTCTGCATGAATATGTCATCAACGAAATGGAAGGCAGAAGCGGACAAACAAGGAAAGCTGGAATCCTTCTTCGCTTCTGGCTCCGCTTCAAGGGAAGATGATGTTAAACTGAACAAATCGCCATTTGGGCTTCAACATTTCTCTTTCAAATGATGCCTAAGCGAATTTAATAGCGCAAGATGCATGTGGCCTAGTAGTTGTCACACGTTGACTGTCCGTTGTTGAACTTTAAAGAGAAATGAACAAAAAAAGTTGGTGATTTGTTAGCTACAAACTTTCAATGTTAATTGGGCCTTCAACTCGCTCGTTTGTAAAACTCGTCATGCAGAAAATATGTATCAGTCGTACAGGGCTTGTATACATTCCAGTTATTGCTTTGTCGGACCGAAATTTGGTTAGTCCATATACTCTACATCAGAGCAGAGAGTTACGTTGTGTTATTTTCTCAAGGCAATGCTGTTGGTTCAAGGGAAATTGTGTTATACGTTCTTGACACATTCGTGCCGCCATGTTTTTTTTGCTCTTGCCTCTTGGCCACAAGCGTCACGAGCTACTTTCACTCGTTCCCAGTCTTACTCAACGTCTCTTTTTTGTAACGGCAATAGTCACGACTCACATCGCCTGTTTTATTTGAGGATGGGTATAATTTTTCCAAATCCCAAAATAAACGATATGCATATCTTTTATATATTTATTTGACCTGCACTGACACATATACTATCACGGAGTGCGATCATAAAAAAACAATGTTGAAAATGCTGGGCTATGATAGTATTATTTTGTGGAAGTGAAGTACAGTAGCTCAGAGTTATCAATTTTAAGGAGTTAAGTTTAAATCCGTTGCATCCCTTTTTTGTCATGATAAAAGCATATAAGAATGAAAAACGACTCTTGGAAACTCGTCAGAGTCTTCCCAATGCCATAGACAGGCCTTCTGATATTACGCGATGGTGTGATTTCGCACAATCGACCTCAAATCGCATCCGATCACACAATTCACGAAAAATCGCATAATTCACAAAATGACGCAATAAATTCATAAAATGAAACATAAATCAAGACGTTTCTTAGAAATTCCTGCATAAATACGCCATTTTTAAGATGATTTATCTTGGAAAAGGGCTAAAAACCTTTGTCACCTTTGATTTCGTAAACATTCAAAGTTCAAGGCTTTATTTTGCATGTCGGGGACCTGGTACGAGTCTCCTTCTATTGGTGCAACACAAACACGCCCTTATATACACGCCACTGAAATGACACAGTTGCCTTCCCTTGCAGAAGAGATTTGTGAAAAATAAGTGAAGTTGTAAGTTTTTCGGCAAAATGTAGTTTCTTTCGTTGAAAACTGATAAAAACTTACTCATGGATAAGTTTGTTGTGAAAACGCTCGCTTTTGCCTCGACGAAGAAGGAGGTTCCCACATTCCGCCCGATCTGACAGCTCACAATCGAGCAAGAAAGTACCTCACAGGTACGCTCCACGTGGACGATGGACTGATGTTTTTCTCGTCGTGCAATATTAGGGCCTTTTATATGAGAGAAAATAAGACGCGGCTTACTCTGGCCACGGTGTACAAAATACGCAAAAGGAACTATTTATACGAATATATATTCCCAGGTCAATATAAGCCGCGGCTTGAAAAAGACGTGAACGTAGATTTTGTACCATTTTTCGGGGTGAACATTCAAGTCTTCTGTAAGCCGCGGCTTATTTTCTCTGGTATAAATGGGGGTATGGCCCTATTGTGATTGACCATATTCGGAAGTTCGTGGTTGATGAGCACCTTGATCATTCATTTGGCATGTTAGCTGTGTCCTTTCAACTTTTATTTATCCCAACTAATGTCGATCAAGATACATAATTACTGTTCCTTTGTGTTCAAAATGTCTTTAGGGCAGCAAAAAAGTGTTTTTCTTAACCTGAAACCGTATAAAACAACCTTAAAATTGCTGAGATTTACATTATTTATCGCATAATTGGCCTTTCTAATCGCACAATCTGCCCTGAAAAAATCGCATAATTTGCAATTTTTAATCGCACCCTATCAGAAGGCCTGCATAGAGAAACGGGACAGTACTGGCATTTTATTTACTCCTTGTTAAAGTTGCATTAAAATAAAAGTGTGTTTTTTGAAAATTTTGTGTTGTTTCCCAAAACCCTTATCCCCCTTCCCCACCCTTTCTCATTGACAGTCACACCAGTAAATGTTTGCCCCCTGGCTAGTTTTTTCATTTCCCCGCCTACTTGAAAAATTAACAGACAGCCCTGTATTTATCATGTTACAGCAGTGTTCTTGTTAAATTATCATCCTTAGATAATAATATTGATATTCACTTTTAGCTTTCTCACTTCATGTAAGTTACCAGCCGCAATAGCAGTTTGTTTGACCTCATACAGAAAACAACCATGGCAAATGTGCTTGAATTTAATTTTTGTAAAGGAAGCCAGGTTTAAATACAAGATTTGTAAAGACAACATGGCTCTTTGCACCTACATGTAATTTGCTGTTCACCACCTCATATTCTAACATTGTCTTATGGAATATAATATTCTTCATAGTTACCACCCTGGAGAGCTGTACTTTAAACATGAGAAGATGAGAGGGTGGTCTGGAGTTCAACAGCAAAGCATAAACAACTTTGAAAAGATCAGAGTGGTAGGAAAAGGTACAAGTCAGTTTTTTTTTGTGTTAGACAGAAGATTTGGACACTTGTGAAGGAAAACATTAATCCTTTAAAGAAATAATTTATAACAATTAATTAATTTTGATTTTTCATTTTCCTTACAAGTTTGTTTTCCAATCCGGCCTATTGATTACATGTACACAGGTTTACGGTAATAATAAACTAGATGTTGCTAATAGCAAGTTAAGTTCAGCAAGGATAGTCGAGAGAGGAGAGTAATGAAAAATAACTCCCAACTTGCAGCTGTGAATAAGCGACTGGTCATAAACTACTGTAGGGGGTGGGCCGTAAAAATCGAATTTGAGATGACACAATTTTAGTGGCCCACCCCTCCTAGTGAAACAAAATTTAATGTAGCTCACCCTAATTGAATCCAAGCACAAAAATTAGTGACCGACCCCCCTCATGCCCCTTGCAACTCTGAATAAGATAATGTTCATCTACAATGATTATCATATTTATACTAACTTTATAAGGAAATGGAGTAAAATGAGAATCACCCTACAGTGTAGGTTGGAATAATTAATTTTCAATCTAAATTTCATTTTAAGCTTAACGTTTGATCACCCCCTTCTATGGGAGAATCGTGCGCTTATGTCCAGGTTGGGGAAAATGCAGCTGTTGAGCAGCATTTGGGAGGCACTTTGTGACGTCAATTATGAGTTGGTAAATTCCAAGACACAAGTTATGTTGAAGTTGGGGAGAAGAGCAAGTGGACACTAATTAGAGTTAGGGAATGCGTCCAAATATCGGTAGGGAACCCGATCAACGGAAACGGACCCGATCAATTTTCCGATAGATCGGAATCGGTACCGATCTCTAGGCACTAATTGCCGTTCCCGATAGCGATAAAAACTTTGCCGATTCAATCGGAGCCAGATACATTCTGATGTGGATAATGGGTATCATATTTATCTGATAAGGATATGTTGATTCTACAAACGTGTCACGAAACCAAATAATGAGAGTCATTTCCCTCAACAAAACAGTCTTTAAAACTTGCTTTGTTCTCCATAGCAAAATAATTACCGTAGTTAGCTGTGTATAATACGCATGTTTTTTCCGCTAAAACAGCTCCGAAAATTGAGATGCGTATTATACACCGAATCCTTTGTTTTAGACGCGCGTCCCTCATTAGCATAAAAACAAACACTTTGGTTTTTGATTAAAAAGTGAAAGGCTTATCCACTGATAAATTAACCTTCCTGTTTAAATGAACAACTGATCAACGCAGCCTTCACTTTTGAGCGAAGATTGTCACGACGGGAAGTGAGAAGAATCACGCAACTGTTTTGTTGGCATGTGCTGGTGATGGATCGAAATTATAGAAAGATTTGTTTTATCTCGTTTCAGAAAAGTGCGAAAAATTAGTTGTTTCTTTAAAAATTCAGAACGTCAACGGAATGTGGGATCAACGTAACAATGAAAGGTCCAGTGAGTTTGACTCAACAAGAGAAGTTTACAACGAAATAAACAACTTGCCCGATGCTAGCCTGTTCAAGTTCGCTCGCTTAAATGACTGACAATAATAAACACGCAATGTCATGAATGCCAATTCTGACAGTGTTTTGTCCCCTATTTTCTTGGCTAAAACATTTTAAAATTCCTCCAGTAAGGATTCTTCAATCACGCGTTTTGGATTCAAAGGTCGTAAATGCATTCAGTGCGTTATCTTTCGCTTAGAGATGCTCTTCTGTCTTCAGCGTTGTTGAATAATTCGCTGTTTCTTCATGAAACAATTTGATACAAAAATTCTTCATATTGCCTGGTATTGTCTTCCATAAGAAATCTTCGATGAAGGCATTTGTCGCTTACTTTTCTTTGAAACAATTCACATTTTAGTCAGAGACAAGGTACCATACGGGGATCATTTACGCTTTGCATTTGTGGACATAAACATTGCCGATATAATTTTTGTCAGTAACGTAGCGTGACCGACGATTTCAACCCTTTGGTAAACACTGACAGATATAAGTCAAGATTTGATGACTTCTGTTAATTGGCCTGATGAAGAATTTTGACCCGTTGCCGATTCCGTTTCATTTGGTACCGATAATATCGGTACCGACTGAAAACGGAATCGGAAAAATCGGTACCCGATTGATCGGCATCGGCGTGACCCGATGCCGATATTTGGACGCGTTCCCTTAATCTTGTACATCATTATCTCGAATAATTGGAGCTACGTGTAGGCCATTAAACTACGTTCTGGTGTCAATGTTATTGTCTTGCTAATACTGCTCACTTATGTCCAGAAATGCATGTGATGGCAAAAATGGTAGATTTGGTGAAAGAGCACCACAGTAATTGACAATCTTGGCAAATTTGGTGATATTTCGCCAACTTTGTCACAGCAGTATATCCGTTGCCATTTACACCACGCAGATGCTCAAGATTTGGCGATTTTGGTGAAATTGACAAAATCGACAAATGTGGCTATGTTGTAGTTCAATTTGCACTTTGGTACAATTTGTTTTTGAACTGGTACAGAATAATATATTGAACTGGTACAAAATAGTTTGAACTGGTACAATTTTAATTGTACTCGTGCAAAAACAGGTAAAATAGTTTAATGTTTGTTGAACACAAAGAACACACTTCATTGATAAAAGCTGTTTGCCATTCATTTACTTAGTTCAAGAGGGTAATGAATGAGGTAGCAAATTTTTAATCCTGATAAATAGTAAATACTATGTGTGTAGATAGTGACATTAATTTACAAAGAGTAATCCCCTGATAATTTATCTGTCCAATTACTCCTTGAATGCTGTTCAGTAGCTCTGCATTAAAACACACATTTTTATATCTCTTACTGATTCAGGAGTGATAAGAATGATTTATGTGATAAAAATTTGTTTTCGTCAGGTGCATATGGTGCTGCTGTCTTGTATAGAAAGAAGGATGATGATTCCCTTGTTATACTTAAGGAGATTTCCCTTCATGACTTGACGGCAGCTGAACGACAGATGGCCATGAACGAGGTTATCTGCAGACGTGTTTTGTTTCGTTCTGAATGTACATGTAGTTTAACCCATAATGACTCTGAAATGGCCCCCTACTGACGGGAAAATCTAATATATTATAGTCTCACTCCCAGGAATCAATGGATTAAGTGATCTTTTTAGCCAAGTGATTCCTATATGTGCCAATGTGAGTAAGTGCATTAGCAACAAGAATGGCAACACCAATAAAATCATGTCTTTAAAATGTAACTTTGCACTTCCTCAAATATTTTTGCAAGGGCGTTACAAAGTGGTCATTGTAAAAATGTTCACTGCAGACCTGAGGGAAAATGCAAAGTCCAGGGGGAAAAACCCTAACTGTTTATTGATTAGGCATAAGGTTAGCAGTAGTAAAGGATTTTGGCTCTTTCTGCAGTTTGTGTAGCAAATCATAATTTTAAAATTAAGAGATTTTTCAATCTCTGAGTTGTTATTTTCCTATTGAATGATTCAGACTTTATTCTTTATTTCCTTTCTCTTATTCCTTTTTTTTCTTTTTTCTTGGCACTTTTGTTCTGTTAGGCAAAGGTACTTTCAAAGCTGAGTCTGCATCCTAACATCATCAGCTACTATGACAGTTTTGAAGTTGATGGTACACTAATCATTGAAATGGAGTATGCCGATGGCGGGTTAGTGTCATTCAGCAGTCATTTAATAGATATATCAGTACTGGTATTTTGTATTGCTTCCTTAAGTTCAGTGTACTCGCACTACCTTAAAGTTTACAACTCCATTACTGATCAAGGTCTTTATTGTACAGATTTGCTTTTCAAATTTGATGGAATTTTCTCTTTACTCTACCGTAAACGTCCATGTATAAGCCGCACTTTTTTTCGCAAAATTGAAGCCATAAATCAAGGGTGCGGCTTATCCATGGATACATCTGTGTTTGGAGTTTTAAAAATCCTAATTAATATTCATACAACTTCTTAAGATCTCCGTAAAGAAACATAAAAGAAACTGAGAGCATGTTGCTGTTGTTCATTGACTTTTTAATGAGTGGTGGCTCCTAAAGGAGCCATCTGTGTCTTCGAGTGTTTATCAGAGAATCTTGCTCTCCAAGAGTTCTTCCAAGCGATTAATTTTCGCTTTACTCGAACGAGTAAACACCAACCTACAAGGAATCTCCATTCCTCCGCACAGCTCTTTGCAGTGACGTCTTCGGCCAGTCACTTCGCCACGTGCGATAAAATACCACAAAATTCGCGAGTACTCGCAAGGTAAATGTTCGACTGTTTCGTTGGCCTTGACCACCTTCTCGGCAAATTTGTCGACTGCATTATCAAGCTCCTGTTCTGCATGAATTTTTTCGCCTATTTCGGGTACATCTTTATCAACGTGGTGATGATACCCAGGCCCTGGCCCTGGCCCTGGCCCTAGCCCTAGCCCAGACTCCTCCCCACATTTAAAGCTTGGCTACTACGCACTCGTTCGTTTTGTTTCAATATCGAAGGAATTCCAACTTTATGGTGAAACCTTGATTGTTTGTCCTTGTTGGTTTATAGCAAAAGAACGTTATTGGAACTTCAAACTTTATTGTCAGTATTACATTTTTTTCCAAAATCTGCGCTTCTAAATTCGGGTTGCGGCTTATCTACGGATGCGGCTTATACATGGGCGTTTACGGTATTTAATGTTATCAGGACCCTGGCTCAGTACTTGGCAAAGCTGGAGAAAGATATGGAGGAAAGAGACATCTTAATAATCTTCCAACAGATGTTGTCTGCCTTGAAGTATATTCATGGAAACAACATTCTGCACAGGTGAGATTTAACAGAAAATGAAGCTCATGCCCAATAGCTACACTTATAGATTTTACTGTCTAACGCCAGACGATTTTATTCGTCAATGAGGAACCCCTCTGGAGTGAAAGGGTTAATAGTGTACATACGCCATTTGGTCAGTGATAATCTTTACTATTAAAAACTGAACTATGGATATCAGATTTGCAGTATTTTCGTTGGCTCTCCAGACACAGGCTACCAGTTCATATACATGTACCTGCTGTACCTAATATGGTCAAGGAACATGTCAGCAATAAAGCGAGCTAAAAACATTTTTGCAGCTCTGAGAAAAAAATGGCTGACAAAAGTGGTTTTGGACCAGAATTGACCAGTGAATCAACATGGAAGAGTTGTAATTGATCTTGGAGTTTTTAATAGAACAATAATTATTATTCTACTCGGGCTTGCTGGATTTAAAATAACCAACTTGGCACTATGTACCTCATTGGTTGTCTATCACTTCATATCCAGCGTGCCCTTGTAGAATAATAATTATTATTGTCAAATATTACATACATGTAGCTCAAGCACGTAGCGCTTTATTGTGGTAGCTTGCAAAGTGGGCCATGATAGGTTCCAAAGAATGGTTTTCTAGTGCTGTTTAGATTGCCAAGTGTAGTATATTTGTTTTCTTCTGGCTGTTCTCCTTCCTCCTTTTGCCCTGCCACTGCTGTTGCAGTGTGAGTGGTACCTGAATGTATATTGAGAGGGTCATGACTGGAGCGAGGAGATGGCTGGCGTAAGAAGGGTGTTAATGTCGGAGTTGGATCCAGCAATCACAGTGGAGACCCCTGGGTTTCTGAGGAACACATTTTTCACTCAGTTCTGTGTAGCGGTTAACTGGTTTGTTATATAATGTCTTACCTTGATCAATTTTTCTCATTTCAGAGATTTGAAGACAGCAAACATCTTTCTCACCAAGGAGGGTGTTGTCAAGCTTGGTGATTTTGGTATTAGCAAGCAGCTAGAAGGCTCCAAAGCCAACACTGTGTTGGGAACACCTTACTACATTTCTCCTGAAATGGTATGCTTGTTTCCTTCTTGTACATTTGCAAATCTTGAGTTCTGAGTGATTGCAGTGTATTTGTTTAACCTTTCTACCCCATTTAGGGGTTCTCCTTCAATGAGCAAAATCATCTAGCATTAGACAGAGACCCCCCGGGAAACTAGACACTTACCTGAACCCTGAAAGGGTTAAAGAGGTCTTGGTGATACTAGGTCTACACTTACATATGTACACCCTTGATGTCATGCTATAGTGCTCAGTGAACAAAGAAACACAGCCGAAAGAAACTCAAGACAATGAACAGACATTTGCAAGTGCCTTGACCACCGGTTTTTACTGCAATTTCAATACCTGTTTTAATCAACAGTGATCTTTCTACATCAGAAAAAAAACCATTAAGCTTGTGCATACATAAAGTTAACGACACATTGATATGTGTATATGCATGTGTCACGTAATTTATACATTATGGTTATTGTCCTAGATGTATATGTTGCAGGTCATTTTTTTCCTTTAGGTTAAATTGCAACCAAACTAGGTTATTTTGTTTCAATGTTTGGTTAACTTGTTTCAACCTAGATCTAGTTGTCAATTTGGGGGAGGTGCAAAGCACAGGTCACACACAGGTCATTGCTTTACAAAATATTAATACAGATAGTATGCTAACAAATTTAGAGTTTTTAAGCTTTATGTTACAATGTAGCATTTGTAAATGATTAGGGTTGTTTCTGTATTGGTAAAACAATGACCTGTGACCTGTGTTTTGTACTTGCCCCAAACTGACCTAGGTTGAAACAACTTGATCTAGGTTGAAACAAGTTGACCCAGGTTGAAACAAAATGACCTAGTTTGGTTGCAATTTAACCTAAGGAACAAAATGATGTGCAACATGTACACATAGTATAATTATGCATTTTACTCATATATTTTGGTTCACTTATCTTTGAGCTGCATTGCATAATATTGTGTTCCATCTGCCACCCCCAATTAAGATGCTAAACACTGCTAAATTCCTAAGTATTAAGTATTGGATTCAATATTATAATATCCATCTGTGGATAGAGGCAATGATACTATTGTGTAGTTGATCTAAAGTTGCAAACTTGATACAGCTGAAGATAGCTGTTACTGTAACAGTAGTTTAAAGCACAGTACTTAATATACATGTACATTACTACGTGTTTACTATGGGTTCAAGATGTTTTATTTAAAACTAGAAGGAAACAGGATAGTATTAGTGGCAACACTTTGCACTTGGAATTTTTTAGTACATGGATAATAAAATTATATATTGAATCATTTACATTAAGCAGTAATACTAGTGGGCCTAATATCAAACCTTGGGGTTTTTCCACATGTAAGATTTTAGTTTATAGTATTTACAGTTTTGTAAATACTGGTAACTTTCAAGTTCTTTACATGAGGCCCAATTTATTAATTGGGTATTATTAAATCATATATGCCAAAGCAGGTTGGAATGGAGAAAATTAAAATTAATGGTAGGCTCAATGTTGATGCCTTTTATCAATGTTTTCAGTGTGAGGGTAAAGAATATAATCACAAGAGTGATGTGTGGGCAATGGGATGTATACTGTATGAAATGGCAAGCAGACAGAAGACCTTTGAAGGATCCAACCTCCCAGCATTGGTGAACAAGATTATGAAGGTATGCGAGAGTCAAATCAATTTTAATGAAAACTTGTTGGGCGCCAAAAAATTAGCTTTCGCTTTTTGTTTATGTGAGAGTGAAATACATCATTATGTATAATAATTATTATTAGCCACCCACTGATGTAGGTACACTGATAAAGCAACTGTGCAAATGTGATGTTTTATTCAACCTCTCTACTCCCAAGGGATCTTGCATTCACATATTACTGGTAGTTGTCTAGCATCAACTGAAATGGTGGAGCACACAGTAATAATGAAATGTTCTTTTTTACAGGGTCAGTTTGCGCCAATAAGGGGAAACTACACTCCAGAATTTAGATTGTTGGTAAGTTATAGTTTATGCAAAAGTGATATTAATACATGTATTATTATCCGTATAGTATTGGTTGGGGAAGGGTTAACTGAAGGTAAATTGTTGCATCTTGCAATATAAAATTATTGCTGGGGTTAAAGTTCAAAGTGAGATCTGGTTTAAATGATTGCATATTACCTTGTTCTTAGTTTGTTGTGTCTCCAAACCTATACTATTGGAATAATGATTATTATCATTCACTTCATGCACTTCACTTTGTTATGAAAAAATCTGAATAAACAGAGACCATGGTAGCCTGCAGGTTGCATGGCTATTTTACTACAATATCAAATGTAACTAGCTCTTACTACAAAACAACACTTAACAAATAGATTAGAATTACAGATTCTGAAACAAAAGCCCGGAAAAGAGTCAAATACTTAAAAAGATCATTGTAGTGCAAGTCAACATTCATCTCCTCACCTCCTAAGATCTTTAGAGGCAAGTCATTCAATTTTTGTTTGAAAGGTCCCAAGCTGGCGAGGATCGGAGGAGATACCATCCCATATTTTAGTACCAATTCTAGACAATGCAAATAATATTGTTGATTTGTTTTCAACGTTTTTACATGGAAATTTCCAGCTTCTGCAGACAGTACTGTATGTGGGATATGAGTGAATCTGTTAAGTATTGTCAAATAGTTTGGCAATGTGAGGTGGAGTACGCTGGTTAGCAAATTCATGTAACAAAGAGGCAACCAATGTTTTTTCATTTCCAGTAATGGTAGGGTTGAGATGACAATCATGCTTCATGAATGCTCAAGTCATTTTAACTCATCTGGATTTTTATTTTAAGATTGTTTCATAAGTTAGAAGTGTAGAGTGGTTTTTATTGAGTATTTATTGGTCTTTATTGATCTTTATTGAGTCTTTATTGGTCTTCTGAGTGGTCTTTATTGAGCAATAATGTCCTCTTCAAATGCATAGCTAGCCATGGGTGTTATTCACTTTAGCGATTTGGTTCTCCATTGCATTGTACAAGGGGCACGTGGTCTACATTGCAGATCTAATCCAGTGCGCTCGCTTGTGGTTTCTGCTCGTCACTTTTGCTCCCTCCCATTTGTAAGTTAGTATAAGAATTGGTAGCATTCCACTGACTGCCTTGTCAGTGTTACAGTTGTGAGGTGGTGGTATGAAGGAACTAACATCTACAAATTAAAAGAGTGTGGTAGGGATGCTGTGTTTGCCACCTCGTTGTGTGTGAGCATAGGTGTCCAGCCCAACTCTCTTAGGCACCTAATCTTAATCTCATTGATCAATCTGTTTATGAGTTTCACTGGCTTTACTAATATTTAAACTATGTTTGGTTGTACCAAAGGATAACTGACAACGGCAACTGGCCCACTTTACAAGTATCTAAGGGTGCATTTGATTCACCGTAATCCAGAATGAGATTACGTGGAGTAATGATTCAAAACGGATGTGTGGTGTTTTGAAGCGACAAGGATAATAAAGATATGTTTAAAATAGCATTTTATCAGGTGTTTGACAATTTTAATGTGAATCTCCGTAAAAACGAAGGATTTCTAACTTCTATTCCTTGTATTCCTATTCCGAAATATGGTCAATTGAACGCACCCTTTTAGGTAAATGTAAATAATAAATAAATGTTATCCCTCTTAGGTTATGGACATATTGCAAAAAGATCCCGATCTGCGGCCAGATGTTGATGAGTTATTACATGAGAGAATCGTTCAGGTACACTGTACTTGCTCATATTATTCTATGAAGTTTAACTTTTCAGTATTATTTTATCTCCAAGTTACCTTTACGACCCTTTGAGACAGGGACCATAGGCCCATCTGACATAAATCTGAGGGGTCAGCATAAGTCAGCATAAGTGACTCTCCACTTGGAAAGAATCTTCTCAGTGGACTACTGATAGATGAGAATACATGAATAACTACTGACAGTAGTCAAATTGAAGGAGTCCAAGTGCTGAAACTGGTAAACTGGTGAAATACCTACCATTCCTTTTTGGCCATGTATTTCTCAAGCAATTTGTCGTATTTTTCTGGCCCACCCACCCACCTGTTCTGAGAGAACATCTGCGGGCCTGCTTTATTGCTTTTGCTTGACTCAGTGGCATTCAACGTGAAAAATGACACATTTTTCAGTTTTTATTGTTGCTATTGCTATTTTACTGTACAACATGCATGTTTTATGAAATCTTAAACTGGTGATTAATTAACAAAGTGGCTGTTGAGGAAGCCCATAGAGAAACCATTTGGGCTTACTGGAGTTATAGACATCTCATACAGCAGCTGTATTGTAAGGGCTGAAACTTCAAAGGCAGCACCATTGGAATAATGATTGACAGGTTCATACATGGGAGGGTATACATACGTACATGTACATATAGATTGTCTACTGCTCTCTATGCTTTGTCACCTTTTTTTTTTGTCTAATTCTTAATTTTCTCCAGTTACATGTACTGTATATCTACACTGTACATACTCTTTTGAGTTTGTTCTTATATGAGTTGTCCATATTCTTACTGTTGCGTTATCCCCTAAAAAGCCCAGTATGTCAGACATTAGCATACTAAATAAAACAATTTTCACCAGAACTGTTGGACTAACTAGATGCTTCTGTGAAGCATACACTGGCTTGCCTGTGGTACGTGCTACAGAAAATCAGAAGGCACTGAATTGTGTGGTATTGAAATACAGCATTCCAGTCTCTGAAGAATAACAAATAAAAGAGAAGCGAGAAACATTGGCTTCTGGGCTGACATGTTGATAATTTTCAAGTTCCCTCACAACTTCTTTTCACCACAAGTGTGCCCTATGAGCATCCGAAAACTTTGTAATACTAAACTTCACTGAAGTCAAGCCCTGTTTCGTGGGGTTAGTGTTGGGATGGGAGACCAAAACAATAAACCCCTCATAAAAAACAGAAATATCTGACCGAAAATACTATTAACGCTAACAAATGCGAACTCAGCAAGGTACAGATTCTGTTAGCTTGCTTTATGCAAAACAAATATTGATGAAAAAGCAAATAAATATTGATACACAGTTTTCAGAAAGAGCAGAAGGAAGTTTCCCGGACGGTCGATCGAGAATAAAATATTTACGACATGAAAACAACATTAATTTTGAACCGTGAATATAGAATATAAAAAGTTATGATGAGCGACAAACATTTTGGGAGATTTTTGCTACGTTAAAGTAAATTGCAAAATCGAAAGTGACATGGCTGGAATTCAGCGGGTGTCGTGATTAAGTTACCGCGGCATGTTTACTCGCCAAACAAAGAAGCATCTGTGTCAAATGATGGTAAGATATCGGGTTTTTGTA
Source organism: Montipora capricornis (assembly GCF_036669925.1). NCBI lineage: Eukaryota > Metazoa > Cnidaria > Anthozoa > Scleractinia > Acroporidae > Montipora > Montipora capricornis. The sequence continues at coordinate 18,332,595 of NC_090885.1, read as the reverse complement.
AGTTTCTTTTTCTGTCAAGTGTTATAAAGTTTGACAATGAAATGAGCGAAGTCAAAACAAAGATCACAATCGCCCAACTCTTGTTTATGCAAAGTCAAAATTTACTCTCCAAGACGCGTACGACGTTATTTATCACCAGGTAATTCCATCATTTTGGAAATAGCAGCTACTTTATTATTCATCTGCGTCACAAGTTTTCACTGATTTTGGGCCTCATTTTGTTGAAACTCAAGCACGCTTCCAACAGGCCTGTGAACCCTTCCTGCTTACAGAGCAATACTACAAAACTTCTCCCATATCACATTTGAACCTTAAGCTCGAAAATTCAATACACAACATGATATTATAATTCACAAAGGCAGAAAATACCACAGAATCCTTTTCCAGCGAAAATTTTATTGAAACAAACAACATATTTGCTCTTAGAGGTGAAAACCTCTTCCTATTTGATTGCGTGCGTGAAGACAAGAAACTCAATTGTGTCAAATTACCATGTACTTCAGGTAAATACTGCTCACTTTGATTTCGTCTCGACGGGCGATAGATTGTTGTCGAAGTTCAGTACTCGTCGCTTTTGAGATTCATGCCTAGTTTATCCAACTGACTTTCCATTATTGAGCTCCATAAGGGTATATTTTGTTTAAGGATCCACTAAAACGCCATTCGCGTTGCATAACTTTCGACGCCATTGCAGGCTAAGTTAATGATTCTACTGTGTCCACAAGAGCAATCTACGCAGTTCCACTACCCTCTCGATCCTAAGAAAATACGCGCAGAAGGCTCTATACACAAAGACACTACTTACCAGGGGAGTGACAGGCAAGACTTTTACCGACACGGGAAAAAAAAAAACAACAACAACAAAAAAAAAAAAACAAGAAAACAAACAAACTAAACGTAGACCTCGACTGGGTTTGCCATAGGTAACCCAGTAATAATTTTACTAATTAATAATATTTCAGCTCATGAAAAGGTTTGAAGACACCAGTGAAGACGAACTTGGAAGCTCGATTGAACAAAGTAGGAAAACAAAACGAAGGTAATAATATTAATTACAGTTGTTATTGAAGCCATTATTAGTATTTTGTTTAAAGATTCATGCGTAACTATGGCAAGAAAATACATGACTGATTTGTGTTTGTGTATCTCTGTAATCACCTGCTACAAAATATTAGTACCAGTACTATTAAAATAATTTTGAAATTTAAAGAAAACGACAAAACTTTTGAAATTATAAGACATGTTTCGACAGAGACTTCTGTCATCTTCAGTTGATTAATGTACAAAGCGTTAAGTCGAATTTATAAGTACGGAAAAGTGCTAATTCTGCCAGTAACAACGGAATGTACAAAAAACATGACAATGTGAGAATTAAAAGGATAGTTTTAGATTTACGTGATGCAGTTGTTGATTAAGAGAAGGTTGTTCTCTTTGAATATGAAAAGCTTCTTTTATCTTGAGTTGAAAAGTCATTCCCCTGAAGACAGGGCTTGACATAGTTCGGAATTCTGTAGGTGTTTGAAAATGTGAGAGGCCCTATCACTGACTAAGTGCTCACGCACACATGTGGAAAAATGCCTGGTTGTTTCGCTGACATAACAGGCATTACAGCCTGCACGTACAAACTTATAAACCACACGTGAACGAAGCCCGCCGGGGATAGGGTCTTTCACACCAAGCAATTTTCCTATCTTAAAGGAGGAAAAAACTGTCCAAATCATTGCAGTAGCGCTTGATAAAGTGACGGATCTTTATCTGAGTTACGACAGAAAAATGGCCTATGTAAGGTAGCCTAAAATAAAATATAGGTGAAGTGGGAAGGGAACCCTGGGGACAATGATTACTTAGGGTCCCAGTAATGTAACGGTTTACAACCCTTTCAATTAAATGGGCAGGGAAAAGAGTCTTTTTTAAGATTTCCAGAAGCTTAGTTATGTCCTCGTGTAGCCCCAACCAGGTGTTGTTAATCTTATAGGCCCTATCAATAAGAGTCCTGATGAGAACCTTTACTGGGTTATTAGCTAATTATTTCAGTTTCACTTCGTACTCTTACAAAGTAGTTCTCATCAGGACTTTGTACATTAATCTACTGAAGATGACAGAAGTCTCTGTCAAAACATGTCTTATAATTTCAAAAGTTTTGTTGTTTTCTTTAAATTTCTGACTAAAATAATTTTACTCTCTGTTTTCATTTTTAGGACACTCCTGTATTACCTGGATTTAATATACACTAACATGTGGCCAATTGAGATTCCAGCCAAGGGGCAGCTTAGAGAGGTGAGTAGGATAGGAAAGAATATTTACTTCTCAGAATGTCCTTTATACACGTACCCCTCCTACATTTATAGAGAAATGCATGGGTGTCTGTGTAAAAGCTGAAATGGAATGTACGTTGCAAGTCAAATTATACCTTCAAGTCGATAATAATTATTTGTTTCAACCTACCGGTAGGTCAATTTGTTAAATTAACCTAGATCAGTTTGTTTCAACCGAGGTTATTATGAACTGTCTAAAAAAGGGTTTTCCCTTTTTTGGTTATTATGAACTGTCTAAAAAAGGGTTTTCCCTTTTTTGGGGATGTAATTAAAAGAAAAGGGGCCTGGATTTTTAGGGGGGTAAAAAACAAAATAATGAAAAAAGAGAATTAAATTCCTCCCGCTATCTTTCCTTTTTCTTTCGTCCTTCTTCCACTTACCATCTCTTCCTTTCTTTCCCTTTGTCTTTACTATCTCTCCCTTACATTATTACCTACGGATTGTGTCACATACCTAGAACTTCCACCGCATTCGAACCCTTGCACCATCACACGTCTGTGATATTGTCTCCTCTGAACTAACCTCTAAGCCATCGAATCAGCAACTGAAAGCCACTGGATATTTTTTGTAGGAATGAGTTTGAGCTACTTCCAAGCCTTCACAGGCAAATACAATGACCCCAAGTGAGACTGATAAAGAGGCAAAAGGGTCGCTACATTTATCTGAAGAAGAGCAAAAATGCTCTGAGTCTCCAGTGCAACAAAAGCAAAATTTTTTTGCAAGAAGTGTGCTCTTGATTCTGAAGGACAAATCGTCAACAGTGGCAACAAAATAATACTGTAAGAAGTTTATTTACATAGCTATATGCAAAATACACTGGTCAGGAACAAGGCATCATTACTAGTCATAATAAAAAACCGATTTTCTTTCTCGTGTGCAAATAGGTCTGATTGATTTTTGTAAAGCAACCTGTAACTGTTTTAAGAAGCATTACAGTTTAACTGGTCCTCTTCATGTTGAAAATCATTATTCGAAGTATTTGTGACTATTTCTTTCAGATGTAAGGAAACATCAGAGCCTGCTAGAACACTAGAACTTCTATTCTGGATTGTATAATTTCGGTCAAAGTTTTAATCTGACAAAGGAAAATAATTTGTGCGTAAAGTGATGACGGACTTTCGCCACAAACACAACGTTCACACTGTGCACAAAGGATGGTGGCACAGTTAAACAGAACAATGAAAGATAATCTTTGTGGTTTAAATAAAGAAAAAAACTTGTCACCAAACCACTGGTGTCATTATCTTGGAGAAACCTCTTGCAAAAAAAAAACATTACCATTCACAGAACCATTGCTAAAATACTGTATGAAGTAGTTTTTGGAATCTCTCAGAGAAAAGAAATAAAAAGGCCACAAAGGAGTGGACAAGTCACAGCTCCATCAAATACAGAGCAGGAAAATGGTCAATAATATGAAAAAAGTGGACGATCCAGACAATGAAGGAGAACAGTGTCTGACACTCTTGCTGACAGTAGACTAACCCTAAATCACAGAAAACTAATCATTTTAATATAGATCCTTAAACTAAAATACTGTTTATTAGCGCTATTTGAAATAGGTGCTTGGACTTAAATACTGCTTATCAGCGTATTTGTAGACAGTCTGCAGTCTACGGTCTGCAGTTGTCATACACCTGAAGGGGAAGAACAAAAAGAAGATTAGAAGGTCGAACTTCAGGATTATGTGGCGCTGAAAATTAATAAATGGACAAGGAAATGCCCCTTCATCCAAATTATGCTTCTTGCTCAAATTGTTGAACTTGAAGGGAATTATGCCAAAAATGAAAGCAATCACAAAGTTTGGATTTATCACTACGTACATCTCGATAAACAGACTGAGCAAAAACAAAATCCCAAGCAATTTATTTGATCATTCAAAAGAAATAAGATTTACAAGAGCCTGCAAAATTCCTTTTTCCAGACTTTTTAAAGTTTTGTTTTCACTTGCTTTTGATTTTTTCGAATTTAGTGTAAGCAAAAGATAGAGCAAATAACTAAGCAAATTAAAAATCAACAGATACATTGTGTATGGTTCAGTTCTTTTATTCCTTTGAAGATATTTTTGTATTGTTGACTCCTGCCCTCCTAAGGAGATTCATCTGTGAACAATGTCTTACCAAAAAATTTCTGAGATAGAAAAGTAGAATCTGTTATCCTGCACAGTATGCCTAACCCCAACCTCAATGCTAGCCATTTAAAATCTGAGTGAGTGCCTTGACTTAGCAACCATTGGGGTTTTATGAAATAACTCATGAAAATTTTAAGCTTCACTTTGTTTGTCCACTCACCTCCAGGATCAGTTTACTTCCAAATATACATATACTTTCTACTAACTGTTGGATTGTCATTAATCTTTACTTCTTGCAATTTCAACCAAGGTTGAAAACATTTTAAGCTAGGTTGAAACGAATTGACCTGGGTTGAAACAAACTGACCTAGGTTGAGACAAGCTGATGTACAATGTAGGTTGAAACAAATTGACCTGGTTTGGAAATGAATTAACCTAAGGAACAAAATGACCTGCAACATGTACATGTACAATGTACAGTACTTAAATGGTAGATCTATGAGAAAGGGGTTGGAATTTCTTTTGAAGAGTACAGTTCAGGGTTGCACCATGATATCAGTGCAACTCTCCATTTCCTAACATTGTAAGACCCAATTTTCAACTTATCAGCTGAAACTTGCAGAACTGTTAGTGTAATAATAAAATACCATAAAATTCCGAAAATACGCCCCTCCGTGTATAAGCCCCTCCAAATATACACCACCCAAAGCGGCAACGCAAAAACCCCTCCGTTAAATCGCCCCTCCAAATATAAGCCCCCCAGGAGCTTGTACTTGGAAAATTGCGTTCAAATACAAAGTAAAACAAAGCAAAAACGATAAATTTACTTCTAATTATAAGGCTAGCCCAATCGATTTGGAAAGGCAAAGTTCCCTCCGTAGATAAGCCCCTCCGAATGTAAGCCCTTCCAAAAATAAGCCCCTCGAAAAGGGCCTTTGAAAAATATAAGTCCGGGGCTTATTTTCGGAATTTTATGTTATATTGTTTTAGTATATACTAAAACAGTGGATAGGGTTGAACACGGGTGCTGAATTGCGTGTCAAACTCTGAATATCCTGTGCTATTTACCTCCGAGCAACTCGGGAAAAGTGGCGTCCCGATTTGCATCCGTGACAAGTGAAGAAAACATCCAAAATTATTACTGAAAGTCTAGGTATATTTAACAACTATTCACCTCAGTGTCGGTGGCTAGCATTGGATATTTACCTCGCTGCTTCGCAGCTCGGTAAATATCCACCACTAGACACCTCCACTTCGGTGAATATCTGTTAAATATACTTACACTTTCACTCAACAAAACGAGCACTGTGATTGGTTGATTCTTGGCCACATTTCCCTGATCAAATTCAAATGTAACCCTATCGGGATACAATTCTGCAGTTGTTGCCTGTGCCAGATGTTTTGCTGCAATTGTCGAAGGGTGTGATTTTGAAGAAACCACAGGGATAGCTGAGATATTTAGGAGCTTGAAACGAACGCACTTTGTACCAATAATCGAGGTTTTATTTGAGGTTTTAAATTGTAGCGTAGCATGTCGTAGCGTAGAATAGTGTCAGAGCGTGGTACAGTGAAGTGGTTCGAACTAAAGGCAAATAGAAACGAAGCGGATCTAAGCATAGGCAATTAACTAGTGCCATAGGATTTAACTAAGTCAATAACAATCAAAGTACACTATAGAAACTAATCAGAAACTCGGTAACGAAAACTTCTAGAAATGATAATATAAATTTACACTCACTTTGGTAAGCTCCTAAAGGCGATGGAATAAGAAACAGCAGCAGCAGTGGTAGCGGATTTTTATGCTTTAGCATTCAGCACCGATTGACACAAGAACCGTGTAATTTGAGAAAAAATGGAGTAATTCGAACAAAGTGCTAAGCTGTCAGCAATTAAAATTAACCAGAACTAACTAACGTAACAAAATCAAGAAAGCGGCATCGAATGAAAGCGGCAATGAATTATCGACTAAAAATTAACAAGATAAAAAAGGCGTTTCAAAAGTAACACAGGGAAAGTCTAGATATAGAACAAAGCATTTACCGTAATGTCTGGTCCCTCGGGAAAACAAAACAAACTGTTTCCCTCGGGACCATACATTAAGTGTATAATGTCTCAGGTGGATGAACCACAGGATATCCCTTTTGGTTGAGAAAGTTTCAGATGAACTATTAATTTTTTTTTTCATATTCACTTTTAAGGATGCATTGAGGCAGAGTAGTTAGGGCCGTGGGGTTACCTTCCAGAGTTCCCTGGTTGCATTCCTTCTCTTACCACTAGCTGAAATTGTTCTGGGTGGTCTCAATTCAACTTCGCAGCTATGCTTTTTAAAGTACATGAAGCCAACTGTTTGCATCCTGCCAGTATCAGGGTCGATGATTTGTTTCATTGGCTCCTCCCCTGAGGGGAGCAGTCAGTCAAGTACACATACGTTTTTTTTTTATTTTAAAGGTTGCTGTTGGTAACTCCCATGTTGCCATGGTAACAATGGAACATACAGTTTTCACATGGGGCAGCAATTGTTGTGGTCAGCTTGGACATGGTGACGGAAGCAGACGAGACAAACCAACTCAAGTTGAAGCATTGCAGTCTAAGTCTATTTTGAGGTCAGTTTGCGAAACTTCAGTGCTCAAAATTTTAAGAAATTCTAGGTTGTCCCTACATGTATTTCAAAAGCTGGGCAACTAAACCCTTAAATCACATGGCATTGGAGCTTGAGTATCCCATACTGTAGTTCTTAGTGTGTGCCTGTGGTTTTTGGAGCCATTGTAGAATACCCGGCCATTAATCATGGCATAAATCTGTTGGTTCCACACTCCTGCAGTCCTAAACTACGTGGAATTCATCGACTGCAGGACTGTGGGAACAGTATCTTAAGTTCCAGATTTCAGTGGTCCCGTATTCTAGTATCTAGTTTAATATAGGTTTTTTGTGGAAGTCTGGATTTACATTTTAGCATTGTTAACTGATGGTGTCTTTGATTGGCTACATGTTTGTGATATTGTCTCGTAACAGCCTCAGATATTCCGAACACTGAAAAATGCTCAGCTGGCAAATTGACACTGCTAGCGGACATTGACAATAGAAAACCAACAAGAGAGTTGAGTGCTGCTTACTGTAATTCAGTCTCTATTATGGCTGGGTTGCCCATTGTTTTTTTTTTCTTCGGGCAACCAGACTTTCACTTTTACCAAAAACTGGTGTTCCGGTAAACTTTTTGGTCATCTGGGACAACTGGACGACCACTGATTTCAAGCACTGAAATTTTAGCTGCACTTGCTGAGAAGTCATTTGTATGTTAATTTTGTTTTTTTACCTCTGGTGGTTGGTACTGTAAGTTGGTCTTGAGAGTGAACAGAATTTATTATCGCTGTCTTGTAGTGGTAACATTAACAGGTCCACAGAGATCCTACTGGTGGTTATCCTACAACCAAACTCTTTCAATTAAGAGAGCAAAAGAAAAGGAGAACTGAAGATGAATGTTCCTCTGCTTCACTCCTAACCGAGGCAGTACCCCCTTCACTTGCTTACCATGTATGTAAGAATGCTACAATCAGGGACAAAACTATATGAGACTCTCTGCGAAAAGAGACATTTTCGTTCCTGGAGTGAATTCTCCAATCCCCTCTCGTTATGTTTCACCCCCTTATCAATGTTGCAATCATGTGACAGTGTCTATGAAAGGTGTTTCAACACAGCAAGGAGGAAGGGGGTGGGTTGGTTATTGATGTAAAGATGTTTACTTTTCTGTCATGGAATGGGACTTCTGTGCTAGAAAGCGCTGGTTGTCCTGAAATGTGTCAACACTTAAATTGTCACTGATTTTAGATCTTACTGGCTTGTTATTCGTTTGCTGTTATGAATTATGAAAATACCCAAGGAAAATGTTTAATCTTCAGAGTAAAATTAATGAAAAGCTGGCATGCAGTCTACTACAGCAACTAACTTTTTTCCTTTTGGTTTCAGAGTATGCTGTGGAGGAAATTTTACAGTGTTTGTCACAGACAATGGCATTGTTATGACTTGTGGCGTGGGCGAACAAGGTTGCTTAGGACATGGAGACTGGTCAAACTCATTGAAGCCCAAGCTGATTGAAGCATTGCTCAGTTTTGATGTCACGTCTGTCAGCTGCGGCCCTGGCCATGTGGCTGTTGTGACTAGTGACGGAATCGTGTTCACATGGGGCTGCGGTGGTGATGGCAGACTAGGACATGGGGATGAAGATAACCAGTGAGTAAATTAGAGTCTGATAATTTAAGGGCAGCAGCAGATTCAGGGCGTTGTGTGTATCAGAGTTTGTGTAGCCTGTTAGCAGGCTCTCCCTCTGCCCCCAACCGCAGTCCCTCTGAGAGCCAAAACAATAAATAGAGGACATTACATGGCTGCGCGGGGATAAGAATTTTATCTTCGAGTGCTGCAAGTATCGCGAACGAGTGAGAGATACTTTCAGCGCTCGAAGATAAAATTCGTATCCCTAAGCGGCCATATAATGTTCTGTTTATTATATAGATTTAAAACAACTTGTTTTATTCATTTTCGAAATGATGAAAAAGTGGTCACCAACCGCTAAAACACGCATGTTGTGTAAGATGAAACAAGATATGAAAGTTATGAAAAACAAATCATGATAATGTCAAATCTTGCAATAAAAATGTTAATGTAGTAGAGAAGAATTATATTAAAGCACAAAAGTATCTTACAATAAAGAGAAAGCTCGCGTTTTATTGGCTGATCGTGTTGGTTACCATAAGACCTATATCCTCACATGTGAAAGATAAAAATGATATGTTCACTGCGCACGGTGAAGATATGATTTTTTAGTAAAAGGAGAAATCCTGGTATTTCATCAATATCTATATAATAAATAATAATATTAAATTATATTCTTCAATGAGTGAGTTGTTCTCTTAAATAACATGAGCAGAGCTCAATGAAGTCAAAACGGAAGCTCTTGGACATCACTGGCAACCATTTGACGTTCAGAGTGTCAAATTCCTATTTTTGTCCTATTTTCCCATTTTTAGAGGAAAACGTTTTCTCCCATGTTTTTTCCCATGAGTGGTGCAAAATGCAATATTTAATGGTAGTAAAACTATTCAGATCCCGATACACTTGACTTATTAAATTGCCTCACGAGTGTGACTGCGTTAGTGTAGGCCAGAGTTATCGCGAGGTCACGAGTTCAAACCCGGTTGAAGTCCTGAATTTTCAGGCTTCCCTACGCAATTGCTAAAATAGACGAGTTCACGCGCTTGAGTGAATCATGGGTAATCAGGGCAAGATGGAGAGTAATTGAAAGTTTTGTAAGGAAGTTCAAAACGATGAAAAGTATTCATGACATGCAATTTGGGGTTTTTTTATTTTCCAAAACAGAAGATATGCTCTCAAAGGTGCGGCAGAATAAATTTGGAGAAAATGGCTATTGTAGAAATTATTTTATTAAAATGAGTTTCTGCCATACATTTCCTGTAATTGCAAAGGCACAAAATTACAGAGAATGTATGGAGACAAAAAAAGCAATGTTTAGGAATACCAATGAACGGATACCAAGTCTAGTTCATCTCAGTTGTGAACGTGAACTTATTTGTTCGGTTTATGAAGGAGAAAGTCTATAAAGTAGAGTCATGTATTTTGTACAGTGTATTTTGCTTTGAATTTCCATACAAACCTTTGAATTTCCCGCCAAGTTGCCCTGACTACCCATGATGCAATCAAGAGCCTGAACTCGTCTATTGCGTTCGTAACTGCGAGGATCAGAACTTGACTTGATTTCACATCCTCAGTTCAATACATGATTTATTTCATACATCATTTCGTTCATTGATTCATTCTTCACGGGAGCATTTGAATTCCACAAATGACCAGCTACCAACGTCAGTGGCTTCATAGCTCAGTTGAGTAGAGCGTCGCACCAGTATCTCGAGTTCACGGGTTCAAGGCCCGTTCAAGTCCTGGCCCCAGTTGTATAACGCTATCCACCGGATAAGTCACTATCCATTGGATAGCTCAATTGATTTCGCCATGACGTATCCACTGGTTGTTGATTTATCCTGCGGATAGCGCAAATCCATGGTTTGAACAACTGAAGCCTGAAATTTTTCAGGCTTCTTTACGCAATTGCTAAAGTTGCGTTTATAACTGCGAGGATCATAACTTTACTTGATATCAAGGTATCATCGTTTCAAACCATTTCATTTGACTACTGTGTGTAGCTTGGAAGCTTTCGGAATCTTAAAGGGTTCTCGTTTTTGTTTGAGGCCTTTCGGAAGATTTCCTATTTTCTTCCTTTTTATCGGGGAACATTATATATATATTTTTTCCATGTTCCTATTTATTTCGCCTATTACTTTGCTTGAGACCCTGTGTTTCCTCACACGACCTTGAGGAACACCCCTCAGCCAGTTTGAATGAACTGCCTTGACTCTGGCAGCGTCAAAAACATCGCATACATATTTCCCCTCCGGAATTGGGAATTCGGTTCTCATCGGCGGGAAGTATCTTAAACGATGTTGAGCTATCTTTCAATTGATTTTTCGACTCTCGACTGCATCTACGACTCCTCTTGATCATGTCAACCCTCGACATGATTCAACCTCTCGACTACATGAAGGTGGAGTTAAAACCGTCAATCAAACGTTCTCACAGCAAGTGAGTGCTCCTGCCACTAAGCCGGTATCCTTGCAGAAGTACTTTCAGCTAAAGGGAACTCTCTGAAACAGACCTAACAGCCGATGTTTCTAATGAAAGCTTGAAAAATTTCTTATCCACACTAGTATCTCTTTTGAGAAGTTGCTTAATACCTTTTGACTGGTGATCGGTATGTAAATTCTCCTCACACTTTGAGTAAAATTTCATTCAGACAGGTATTGAGAATAAAGATTATTATCAGCCTAAGAAGGGTGACCTTGATGTAACACCAAATTCTCATGACTACCCAACAAATCACTCTTTGGTACTAGTTGAGAGAATAAAGGTATCGATCGAGGGAATGAAAGGGTTAAATGAAACGAGTTTCTTTGATTTTTGGCGTACTTCAAATTTAAGCCCCTTCCCCCCAACCCCCCTCCCCCCCCATCTTCCCAATTGTCTCGAGTTTTGTTCATTTGGGCTTTTGCACGTTGTAAGTTCTTTTTTATTTTAATTTGAGTTATCGTAACGTATAGACTGACTTGGTATTGTTATTGCTTCAGGTGTCTTCCAACTGAGGTGACGGCCATTGATGATACTGTGTCAATCAAACAAGTTAGGTGTGGTTATGATGGAACCATGTTCCTCACCGACACTGGAGCTCTGCTTGCTTGTGGCAGGTGTGTGTTCGTTTTGACGTAAACTAAGCGTCGAACATTTCATAAAACATCGTAAAACATTAATTTAATTTTTATCTTGCTTGACCCACCTACGTAAAATAGCGAACAAAAAAAGACCACGAGACGCTTAAGTCGAGTTTGCGCAAAATCACATTGTTTGGAAGAAACTACAATCGGCCAAAGTAAATAGGGGATATTTCGTCGCCTCGCGGAGATAAGAAATTTCTCTTTGAGTGTTGAAAAATAACGAACGATTAAAATATTTTTCAGCACGAGAAGAGAAATTTCGTGTCTCCAAGCAGCCAGGTAATATCCTCTATTTATTATATAAACACCAATGAAATACTAAACCATTTTATCCAAAGGCGCGATTATATATATGTAACCATAGCAACAGTGATCTTTTGCGTGTGAAGATATCATGTTTTCGCTCGAAAGCTCACATGTTATTTCATTGGTCTTTATGTAAGCCATATTATCACCTTTGACTTCCAAAGTCGTGATCAGTGACATTAGCCCTTAAATTCTGGGTCCGTTTTCTCTTGCAGCAATGCAAACAACAAGCTTGGACTGAACAATCGGCAAGGATTTCTAATGCAGATGAAAAATCTGTTGAATAAGGTAGTTATTGTTCCGCGTTTCACGATTTACCTTGTATAGGGTCAAGGCAGCTCGCAAAATGTGCGACCAGAATATGCACCGCTTGACCTTCAAGTAGCACGACCTTTTCAAACTACTTTCCCTTTCTAGACAGAGTTGCTGGAGTTAAGATAACCAGCGTTAATTACCGTGACAGTTTATCGGTTTTGATACTACTTAACCAGTGATTAGCGCTAACGAAGCTTCGAGCAACGTGTCCTCCGTGCAGGCTCACTTGTTTAGGGTATTTGGGGTAGCAGGGGCGACGGCGACGTCAACGAGAGTACGACAAAACAATAGGTTTCATGAACAGAAGCAGTGGCGCTGCACCATCCTCTCCTCCCCCCTCCCCCCCTCCTACTTTCTCCTTCCCCTCCGACGTGCGTTTCACATTTCTTCATCCTTTTTCACGGTCCTGACAACGACGCCAGATACTAAAACTTTAGCCTATATGGAAGACGTGCGCACCCGAGAATTAATTCCACTTTTATTCTTTTATCATTTTGCAAAGCAGAATGACTCGGAACAATCACGAAATGATTTCAATAACTGGACAACATTTATCATCTTAATGCTACATGTTATTTTCAACGAAATGTACCGCAGCATTACTATCTATTAGATACACTAGTTATATGACGTGTTCATTAGCTGTCGTCGTCTCTTCTCAAGTTCTTTAGTATTAGGAAGCTTAAGCAACGACAACGGCGACGGCAACGAGAACGTCATCTCAAAATATAAATTCGCGTTATTGTAATCGCTTCGTTACTATTTCAACTTTTTTAATATGACGGGGGTGTGGTAATTCGTCAAAAATGACGCTGGTAGGAACGACGCTCAATTAAGAGCAGAAAAATGAAAATTTATCCTCAAGTAATGACGTTGTCCACAAAACCTTAAATTTGGCTATTTCACGTTGTAGTTTTGCTGACGACGGCAAAGAAATGGACAAAGGCGAAAAACGCACGTGCAGGGCGTGCAAAGCTATTGTTTTTGCCTACTAAATATGCAAATTTGTGACGTTCTCGTTGCCGTTGCCGTTGTCGTTGCTTAAGCTCCCTATTTTGGCGGCGGAGCCGCCCTCCGAAGCCCGCGAGAAGAATGGGGCGAGGAAAATGTCCAAGCCTTATTCTCGTAGCCTGTTTGCAGGACGCGAGCAACCTTGCCC
>NC_090885.1:18276601-18314101 GCF_036669925.1 Montipora capricornis | reverse complement strand
TATTGTGAAATGAATACATTAAATTGAATGCAAAGTATTGTTATTTTAATCAGTAGAGATCTGTATCAAAAGTTAATGAATACTAATTAGCTGAGCAGGAGTTTGTATCAAAAGTTAATTCTACTGTTTAATAATTCAGTTGATTTGTATTGGGGTTTACAGTTGTGTACATGTGATCTGAATACTGTGCTGGGATTGGTTTGCACCCTCATGAATTATTATTTTACAATCCGAGATTGTAGCTGCATTGACCTCACGAAGGCAGATGTCTGATAGAATGCGGCCGATCAGTTTTCGTGATATTGTATGCCATTAGTACGGCCACTGCTAGATTTTTGCGGAAAAAAGAACTTGGTCGCATTACGTGCTGTGCCTGATCCACGATCTTGCACTGAACACGAGCAATCCCTCGTGCTGATCCGTGGTTGCGGACTAAGCAGAGGCATTGTGGTCACCAGGCCCAATATGGTTGCCCACTATGCGGCGGGGTCTGTTCTGTTAATTTAGATCATAGCGACCTTTAGATCGGAGGACAAAAACGACTACGAGTACGAGTTTTCTGTTCTGAGCACGCGCACTTCGAAAAATGTCGGCCTCCAAACCTTATGCGCATGCTCAGTACGGAAAACTAGTCCTCGTTCTCCGCTCTAAAGGTCCCTAATACCGTGGACTGTTGGGCCAAGGCCAAGAACTTAGGACTGTTTTGCTTTGTTTTGTTGCAGTGTCTTTTCCGATGCTGAGAAAAGCGATTGTGGATCTAGGGAAAACCCGTCTCTCAACTACATCAGAATAAGTTCACGTCGGGGACAGGCCAATGATCAAACCTACGTAGGATTTTTACGTATCTCCGACAACGAGCCTGTTCCGTTGCCAATCCGCCTGTTTCACTGGGACACTTATAGCATGTATGGCAGTGAGCACGAACAGGAATTTCCAGTTTACTTGCTGGATGTTGTAGGTTTCGGTGTGAACCTGTTTGTGCAAATTGAAACTACAGCGCCCGCGCCGATAAGGAGACGGTCGAAGAAACGTTCCCAGAAAAAAGCCAGCGACAGAAGGTTATCCAAACAGGCCATGGTCACGGATGGGTAGGTTTAAGTTCAGTATGAAGGGATTGATTTTTACTTTATCTCTCTCTGTCTCTGTACTTTTTTGAGCTTCTACTTAGGATTCTCCCTCATCAAGATTATCTTCCCTTTTGTCACCGAACAGGTCATAACTTATCTCGAACACCTTAGGAAAAACGTTGTAGCCTCTTGATGTCACAAGGGCTGGTAAATCGGCGACATGACTGTTATATGAAGCGATTCCTCGTCGTGCAACCAAACCTCCCAGAGTAAAATTTCTTCTGACAAGTGTTCATGAATTGGTTACGTCAGTAAGAACAAAAGATCTGCTAAGACACTCCCAAATGCAAGTCCGGTGGTTTACATAGACTCTACGGCAAAAAGCGACCCAGCCAATTATGTGGCAGTGTTTCCGCGGAAACGACTCGCCAGAGTTTGCGTTTCTCACGGATAGCCCACTTGTTATTGCCAAAAAAAACGTTCGATTTCTTTCTAGAAAATACTTAAAAACACAACGAGGGTGCGAATATGTCTTGTCCAGAATAATGGTTTCTGGCATTTTTTGCGTCGTTTTAGCGTCAAGTTGACGTGAAAGCGTAAGTTTGATAATACATTGATTAGAGCCGTGAGTCTTACACAGTAGCCAAAGCTGTGAGTTAGTCCTGTCTTGAGGAAGAGTGCTTTTTACTATGTCCTGATGTACGTAACCGGACCTCTTTTCGTTCCTTCAGTGCATTTGAAGGCACCCTGGCACCTGGACTGGACTCTTCTATGGGATCAAGCTCATCGGAATTGGAAACCACGCTAGGAGAGGTAGGGAAAGAAAATTCAGTGTATAGACTAACTACAAGCGGATTGTAATCGAGTGTTGTTAGACTGTTGACGAACGCATCAGCACTGTGGCCAATCGATATAGGCGTAAACGGCGAAATGAACCAATCAAAATCGTAACAAATTACAGGCAGGTTTCTCAAATCGTGTGTGCAGAAGTTGTTGCTTTTGATTCGGTTTTTGATTAGTTGAAAAAGTTGCGCGGTGTTTTCGAGCCAATCTCCAAGCTTCGCAATCGTTATTAATATCTTCCTTACTTACTATTTTAGTTTTCAGCGCGTTTCTTTGAATTAAGAAATGAATTTCTCTTATTTGGTATTTCCATTTCATAGGCTCCCACGTGGCTTAAGAATGAATTAAAGGATGGCATTGCACTTAGCAACGGAGACCAAGAAGATACCCTCGATGATGATAGCGACAGCGAAGAAGCGGACAGTGAAACGGAAGAAACCGACAATGGTACGATACGTTAGTGTCGATTCTAGTTATGTACGCTCTAAGCAAGGGAGAACCGGGTTAAGCGTACCCGGAAGATTTTCATGGTGAAATTATTTCAGAGTCACGGTCGGCAACCGGAAGTGAACATTTCGCATACCAGGACAGTTGTCCTTAGAGGTTTTTAAACTAATCGTGTCTAATAGTGAAAAGACACTTAGCAATGTAAATGTGGTAGCGTTAAGACAAGTTGAAAAGGAAAACAGCTCACTTCCGGTTGCTGTCCATGGCTATAAAACTTCGCGTTCTTAAAGCTCCCCGAGATCCTGAGGCGTACGCTCAAACTGGTTTGACTGCAAATATTCTGTAATCAGACATGTACATTGTGCGTGGACAGAGATGATTTTAAGTGAACAGACAACAATCAGAGTGTAAAATTTCGACCGATGATATAAGTTTGAGCTAAAAAGACCTCAGAGAAAATGGTGTTAGTCGAAGATATTTTTTGATTTACCACCGGATTTAAAGAACACGAAATAAATAGCGGCCATGCAGGAAACAACGCTAAATAATGACCGTTTGCACATCCGTTATTTATTCAGACGTGCTATTTGTATGGGGCGTAAGTGCTGGTGATGTTGTGTTAATTACATATTTGTGCGTGAAGCGTGAAAGGTGCTAGTGAATACGTGTGACATTTTTGCGTAGTGTAAGACACAGACTTAGTATGGTGTTGTAGGCTCCCGGTTATGGGATCCTGAAATGAGGTCTTAAAATAACTGAGTGGAAGGCGATTTGTTCGTGACCACTTCTGTGAGTGGTTTCATTTTCGAGTCGTCTTAGTTTAGCATGATAAACTGCACCTGCACTACGGTTGAAGCCACGTTTAAGCGGTGCTCATTTCAGACTGTGCGAAAGCGAGGCTTTCTGGTCAACATTCGATGAGATATAGAGAAGAGTGAGAGATTTAGCGCGCGAAATGCAAAAAAATAATAATAACAATGAGTTCCTATCGAGAATTTACGTTTTTCTCAGAACAGTATGTTTGACCGGAAAGCCTCGATTTCGCGCCTTCTAAAACTAACACCGCTGAGACGTGGGCTCAACTGTCATAACAGCTATTACTCGAGTTTGGACAATAAATGGGCATTATAGGACAGGAAAACGAACTGTCGACTTGTGTAACGGCATCTTCACAGATCAAGCTATTTTTAGACGATTCCAAAATTTGATTTGGTCAGCACGAGTTTGTGTGTCCATTCTCAATCCCATAGGTGATAATTTCTCATGCAAGATTTGTGATTAGCTGGAGAGGTCTGGTTTCGTGGGAAAATCAATTTAAAATTAACTCGGTCTGTAAAAACGCCGTTCCACAAATACAATGAAGTTGTACGCTCCTAGTCATGGGTTTCTGCCCAAGTATAGTCTGGCCGGAGTAGAACCAGTGACGTCCTGCACCGTAGTCTGACCGATCGAATGAGCATCTCTCATCCTTTATTTATTTATTTTTTCATGTCAAAAGGCCACGATGGACTGAAATCAAAGTCGCGAAAGACCACGACGGAGAATGAATCAAACAATGACGGTAAAAGCGCAGCTGCCAAGCTGCAGGCTAAAGTAGAACGTTTTAAACAGAGCAGAAAATCACATTCGGAAACAAGAATAGTGGATGGCGTTGCTATTAACACTACAATAAGCAATGACGTGCCACTGAATGTTCAATCAAGTGCTGTGTCAATAAAGTCAGAGACAGATCTGGAAAAGATACAAAACAAGGTACGTGACTGAAAAACGAAAAACATACACATTGTCAACCTTAACTGATACATTGCGTTTGAAATTCATTTCTTTGTGCGTAAGTAATCAAAACCAGAGTTTTCCATTCGGCCTATCATAAAAGGCAAATGAACCAATCAGAATTACCGGTAAGTGCATGCAGATGGCGCAAGCGCGGAAAAACGCGTAGAGTGCTAGCGAGTTACGGTTGAGTTTTGTTCGATCTCTGATTGGGTGACGAGTGGTTCGAGAATTTTTGGCCAATCCGTAAGCACAGTAACGCAAAACCGAAGCACTCAGTAAACGAAAACCGCTCCTTCTCTGAAAGTCTTACTTGACTACTCTTTTTTGCAGAGTGGTGGATCAGAATCCTCCGGTGCTACTAAATCGAACAAGGGGTCTTTGGATATATCCAAAGTGTTCCCTCGCCCTGCCAGTAGCCCCGTGACTCTCAAACACAAGCGCTCCTGTTCTGATGGGCTCATCATTGACGAAAAGAAAAGGACTCCGTCAGACTCTGGAGTAGAGTTAACTCCAGTGGAGAAGTTTAATAGCTCAAGTGAAGGATCAGGGGGCACTACAGGTGCTTCACGAAAGACCTCTCTGGAGTAAGTGCCAGTAGATATATGACTGTCGATCGCTATGGTCCTTGTTACTGAGCGACCGACTGAAAAGAAGACAAACATCGGACGCGCTGTTTTTGTACTTTTCTCACGCGAAACTTTCACTCTACCATGAGATGCAGATTGAGGACAAAACTATGTCAACCAATATGAATTAATGAATCCTGAGCTGTCTTTGATCTCGCAAACAAACGACAGATGTGTCCTGCAATGCGCCTAACTAGATGCACGCGTATTTCAATTAGCGTCACGAAGTGTCCCCTTGTTCTTCTCCCCAACTTCAACATTCCTCGTGTCTCGAAATGCAGACAATAACCGTCCTAAAGTGTCCCTCAAATGCTGCTCCCCGAATAACGTAAGGGTAAACAGCTGCATTCACCCTAAGCTAAAGATAATGCTGCCCTTTAAGACCTTTACCTCACTATGCATTATGGATTATGCGTGCATCTCATAGGCCAGTTTCGTATGCTAACGGTTGGCTTGGACCGAGCATGAAATGGAGGCTAATGCGGGGGAATCTATCAGCCTTCATTTCATGCTAGATCCAGTCTAACCGTGAGAATCCAAAACTGGCCTATTAGGTGCATTTCCAGACATAAGTGAGAAATGACCGGCTGTTTTCGTGCCGTCATGATTTGTGTTGTACAGAGAATCTCTCAATTCCTCTTGCATTCGTAGCAAGTGGAAGCGACGGTCTCAATGGTAAGGAGAATAAAATCTTCATAGTAATGAAAAAGGAGACTCCCTCCAGAATCAGCGATATCATTCGAGAAAAAAATTGGCATGTTCCAAATTTACAAAACAGGAAAGGTTCTGAGTGAGTTATTTATTGTCGTCTAACGGCGTTTGGAAAGAATGTCAACATTGACGGTGTGGTGTTGAGCTTGTATTTTTTGACTTGCAGAGTCAGGAGCCCAAAGAAAAGTGTCGGGTAAGTCATGTGTTGGTTCCTCTGCTCCTAGAAAAAAAAATAGTGCCATAAAATGTGTCGGATGTTGGAATTATCCAAGGTGTCACCGACGTCGTTTGTTTTGCAACTGAGCTACCCGTGCATCTGAAGGGGCACCCTTTCGACGTCAACGTCTTCGCCTCCACTAAGAGGCTCAAAGCAACAATGGACGCCAATAAATTATTGTTTAATCTTTGTGTACTGATTAGCCTCGTTTGCCTGCTGACTAGCCTTGTGCAGCTAAATTCTTTCCAGTTTACACGTGCTAATGAGTCTAATAAGACTGATTAGCACAAAGATAAAAGAGTAATTTACTGACGTTCCATTTTTGCTTTCGGTCAATGGGATCATGCAATCATTTGATACTTGGGTCTTCGTTAAAAAAAAAAA
The DNA here is from genome assembly GCF_036669925.1 of Montipora capricornis. Classification (NCBI taxonomy): domain Eukaryota; kingdom Metazoa; phylum Cnidaria; class Anthozoa; order Scleractinia; family Acroporidae; genus Montipora; species Montipora capricornis. The sequence continues at coordinate 18,308,030 of NC_090885.1, read as the reverse complement.
GAGGGGATCGAGAAAGAACTCGGAATATTGTTGTGACACGTGTCTTTGTTATGTTTCAGAAGTGCTTCTCCACAGCCACTTCGTTCCCCGAGAGGTGACAAGCAGCTAAGTGTTAGCAAATCTGTGGACCGTCATCAGGATTATAGGTCAGTGGGGACAACACTGTTACTCTGAACTCAATCTTTTGAGGTTTTTTAATGTCAGAGCGCGTCCAAAAACCAACATTATAGCGCGCTTCAAGAAATGTTTTTCTTCAGACTGCTACTCACTCAAAACGAGAATGATCATCACAGTTGACAGAGGCTTAACTACAAATTCGTAACTGACCAAGGGCCCGTTTGTCGAAAGTCCCGAACCTTTACAGCCATTTTCGGGTGTTATAATTCCCTTTTAATCTCAAGAATGGAGGGGATTTAATTCGTCAAACTTCGCAGTCATTTTTCTTTTTGTTACCTTGAAAACATGTCAAAAGATCGGCTTTCCAAGACTTGCGGTTGGCAGTTTCACAAATGGCTTTTCGGGCCCGAAACATTTTCGGGGCTTTCGAGAAACAGGCCCCAATTCTCAGATAGTCGGATAGCTCTAACGGTGGGGTAGTGCAACACAGTCGCACGGTCATGGGTTGGAGTCCTGTGCAAGGCTTGATTTTTTGCACTGACTTTGCAAATGCTGAAGGTTCCGTTAATTTAGCCTGTTCCAGGAGGCTACCAGATGATCAGGAAAGCGAAAACTGCGCTCGAAAAACGCTTGGGAGCTGAGATCAAGGCAACGCCCTAGCCTTGCCTTGCCCTATCTGGGAGCCCGCAACAGACTACCCTTAACTGCAACGATTATTCTCACTTAGAGTCATTACTACCGCAGTTCAAAATGTACTTCACAATTATCATCTGAATTGAATAAGAAAATTAACGAAAGAAAAGTGATTTTTTGGCTTGAGGAATAAAGATGCAGCCAAGTAGAGCAAATTCGAGCAATATTGATTGAATTCTAAGCTCGCTGATTACTTAGCCTAGGCAATGCAATACGGTTGACGCAGGCGTCTTTAACGAGACCGTTGATCATGGAAACAAAATGTCCTTTCACAGGAGACCTGTAGGGCGCGCAAGGCACAATCAGACTCCATTCAGGAGGGCAGGGTAAGTAAATCTCAAGTGCAGTAAGAGCATGTTTTTATCTAATTTACGTCGGCTCATCAACCTCCACTTTCCTCAATCTCGTTACCAGGTCTTTTTCTGTCTTCCCCTCCAGAGAGATCCTTGAAACGAGTTTCTTCTTTTCCTTCCTCGCAAAGTAACCTGAAAAGCTGCCGCTTGCGAGTGAGAACAGAAGCCACGAGGCCGGGGATTGGGGTGTAGGAGAAGCGCTTTCCAGTCCATCTTCCTTCGCGGCTTCACCGCTCTCCAGACAATACTATTGGCTTTGTTTTCAAAACCTTTTTCAAGCGCTTTTCCGCGCTCTCAGGTTCGGATCACATTTCAACTTTCGGGAAAAACGTCCATTTGGTCGTGGGAACCTGTACCACGAATGGTCCACATGAAGGGACCAGGGTAGTTTGGGAAGACGTGTCCCACGAAATTAAAACACCGTGATATCGTGTGACTGGCCGCTGCAAAAGGATTTTTTGATGAAAATTTGTAGTTTACACTCGGGAACGTGGTCCCCGAACTCGCAAGACACGATTGAGAACAACTTTGAATTCCAATTTAAGGGATCATGTAAACATAAATCTGATTTGTCTCAGTCGACTTTTTGTTTGATGTGGATGTTGATTTTAATATCATGAAGTAAAAACTTGTTTGAAATTATTCCATGGAGTTGAAGTTTGATTGACGTAACGATGCAAGTGCTTCCGGTCTTCACCGTCTTGTTTTTGGGACGGTCTTCTCAAACGCATTAAGGAAAATTCGGTGTACATATAACACTCTGCCAAAAGAAGTTGCTGCACTCACACACTCGCTCACTCACATTTCCTGTCAATTTATTTCTCTGGCGATTAACCTCCAACGAAACGCAAAGAAGATGTGTGCGGCATTTTCTAAACGTTTGTCTGCGGGCGGGTTTACACAATGTTAACAGCTATTTGTTAATTGTATTTAATATCTTTTGTTATGGCTTTTTTTCGCTGAAGCAGATTTTCTTAGCTAATGCGCTACTCTTTCAAAAGCAATTTGCAAAGAGTGTTTAGCAACTTTGTTATGGCTGTCGCGAAGCAACCAGCGATTTTAACATTTATGCCGCCATTTATGTTGATGAAAGTTTCATTAAATTCGAGTTTGGCTTGAAGAAATTCTGATTTAAATTTTTCTGCTGCGAAGGACAAAGCCACTGACTTAAATTGTGTTTATATCAATTTCAATCAGAAGCAAATTGTATTTTATCACATCGATACTTCCGAACATCAATTTTTAGTTTCTAGATGTTTCTGTTTCAAGCAAATCGGGGTAAAAATTGGAGAACGCAAAGATTGTACAGAACCCGCTTAAATTTATTCACCGGGGAAATACGTAAGTTTCAATGAAAAAGAGATGAAGTTCTTTTTGCCGATCTTTCGATTAATTATCTCTTTTTGTGTGCTAAAGGCGAGGAATTCGTAGATGCTGTTCCATAAGAATTTGTCTGTGCGTTGGTCGTACACTCAAACTTTGTTTCATTTCTCTTCATGTAATTTTGATCTTTAGGGCAACTGGAAAAATGGCGTCGAACGACTCTCGCTCAGGAAACACTCGCCGCGACCAGGTGTGCATATTAATATATTATCAGTTTTCTTTGTTGAATGTTTTACTCTGGCCTATTGTTTTCCAGTATTCTGTAGTTTAGCTAGCGGTTCTAATACGAGCAGGATCAGGAATCCAGTGTGTAATTCTGACCTGCGTTTTTGCAACTTAAGTCGACGATATTTTACGAACAAAGCAAGCCGTCGTGAGTGCTCTTCGGAGTTGTCGACTAACAAACTGCAAATGCTACTTTATAAGCATAAATTTACGAAACATCTTATTCGGGTCTCTTTTCGCGTCCAAAACGTCTTAAAGGAGTTTCGCTTGTTCCTTTTCTTCGTCTTGTCCTGTTTTTATATCAGGAGGTTGGCAGTCTTCCTTACAGCATCAAGGAATTAAGACATTTTGTGAATGTCTCTTCCGATAGCAGTCGCATTTTATTGCAAACAATCGTCAAATGCGTCCGCTTACTGCGTTTTTCCGTTGTCGAATACGCGAACGAATGCTACTCTCCGGGTGGCTTCCCGGCTGGGTTGACTGATTGGTAGGATATATTGCAAAGGAGAACTGCTCCAAGCCGCAGTTAACGTTAATTATTGTGCCTTTTTTTTTCATTCAATTAGGCGTTAGAAGAGTTGCGACGTGTATCAGCGGAAAAACAAGCCAATTTACAAGACGAAATTGAAAGACTTAAACGGGAAAAGGAAGAGGTAAACCGGTAATAGAGAAATTTCAAAATACTTTTACGGCAAACGGCAGACTGAAATGTGCGTTCTACCAAAAATCAATTAAAATGAGTGAATTTCAGTTCATTTCCTATTTGCGATCGCGGCGTTCTTTCCTTTAGAGAAGGCGCGAATAGTCTGTTCGTCTTGCTTGTTAGCAAATTGTCTCGAGCAAGCTGCTTTCAAGAGAAAGAAATAAATTTTAGCAAACTGATTTTCATGTTTTGCCATTTGCTGTTTGATAATCCTTAGCCCCAAACATAAAACTTAATCTCTCCTAAAATTGAGATCCCTCGAGTCCTTCACGGGAACAAAAGAGCCCACAAAGTTACCTGCTCCCAGCTTCACAGCTCAGTTGGTAGAACATTGCACCGGAATCCCACAGGTCAATGGTTCGAATCTCCTGTTGAAGCCACTTGGATTTTTTAGGTGTCTATGCGAGACATGTGCTTTTATTGTCCAGATAAATGCGAGGATCACTTCTCTCTTTCCCTTGGTTATTTTTTTAGAGCCTAGAGCTTGGTTTTCCCTCGTTGCGTAAATACAACGAAGCTTACTGCGTCTGACACGTTCTAGTTTCTACCGCCATATTGGCCGAGTCGATTACGGAGCCTTGTAACTAGTAAACATCGTGGTCTCTAGCTTGTGCATGTACTCCTGTCTGCTTTCGTTTTCACTTGGTGTAAACTACATTTTGCTCGCGCTTGCTTTTAGGGTCACTGGTGCAAATCAGCGTAATTCAGCCTTTTAAAACCAAAAGGGTGACGTAAGGCCAGTTTTATTATTTGCTCAAGTGTCCTCAGAAATGAGTTTAAACGTGGCTAACTCTTCCGGCCTAAGCAAAGATAATCTCAGTATGGTTAGCCCTATATTAGTTTAACCCTCTCGTAAATAAATAAATAAATAAATAAAACAAATACACAAACATATTTATACAGGATGACCACTTCATTTTTAAAAAACTGCTATCAATATGGGTCTTGCGAGGTTAGAATACTACGTAGGATACTCGGGCGATTGGTTTATTTGTAAATGATTTAACTATCCCTCCGTAACTCCTGGTTTCAATTGGGTGATTGAGGCTTCAACGAAATTTCGCTTCAGGGTGGCTGAAAATCAAAGCAGTTTTCTAGACTTTGTTGCAAAGAAATTGTGGTGCTGCGTTCGTCGGTTGGAGTGTAAAACACGAATATCTGGTTTTAACTTACTTGTCGATAAAGGTCAATTACCACCTGAAAAAGATGAAATGGCTGAGGTCTCGAGCGTTTGCCCGTCGTCAACGCCTGGTCAATTTGCTCTGACGAAGGGCTAACGCTCAAAACGTCAGCCATTTCATCTTTTCACAGCAACCTTATAGTCTTCCGTTGTATTGTGGAAAACTCTCAACGGTCAGTTTTTCATTGTCTTGTTCTTCAGTTTGAACGACGAGTGCAGCGACACAAAGAGGAGCTGGAACTGGCCGAGAAAAGCCGGGACGAGCAACAGAGAGAGGCTAAGGTTGGTGGATGGCGTTTTCTCCGCTCTACTTCCTGGTACCTACCCTATTGACATTGCGACTTCCGGTTCAGCCAGAACTGTATTTTTTATATTTTCAGAACCCCCTGGGGGTTTTTTTTTTTCATGTGCGCTCGCTCGATCACGGTCTCCCTCTACGTGTGAAAAGTGTACTTGTGACATCCATAGATTGTTCATATCAGTTTTTTACCTTGAAATTTGTAATCTGACTGTTGCAGGAAAAAGAAGAAAAATTGTCCAACGAAGTGCTGAATTTAAAAATAGAATTGTCGAAGGTAAGAATTTGACTTGGTGTGATGAAATTACTAACTCATATCTCCCTCTTTTGAAATCACTGTCTGGCTTCCTGTCACAGCGACTTGCATTGGAAGCAGTACATACGGAGTCCCCAACAGTCCGTGCGATTTCAGTTGTCAATTGCATTTCACTTCGTTGTTTTCCAGAGTACGGAAAAGAACTGTATTAATTTTTTAACAACATTCATGGAAAATGTCTCCAATCTGACTACCTGAGAGAAATTCAATTTTTTCGTAAATAACACGATGGAGAAAAGAGTGCATTCAGCATAAACCAAGCATACTGATTGGTCAATTCTCAATCATAAAAAAAATCATAGATAGCCAATCAAATGCGAACCTTGGATGGCGCAAAATTTGAAGGTGTGATCCTCGTGCCTTGCTTATTTCGGAATTTTTGAATGTTAGTGTTATTTATAAGTAAGCACATGATTTTTCTCGAGCAATTTGGAATGAATAAGTACTCGTGGTTGCTCTCGAAATCGTGTGATTACTTATACAAAACGCAAATGCAGAGCGCGCAAGAGGTTTTGTGATATTTGATTTTTGTTCACGTTGCCATAGTGTTTGCATAACTTATTCGGTTTTCCGTCACACCGTTTTGTTAGTGGTCTATTTCATACCTTAATTGGATAATCTGATTAGATTTGTTTTGTTCTGTGGGTGCAGGGATAGCGCAGTGGTGAGAGCACTTGCCTCCCACCAATGTGACCCGGGTTCGATTCCCAGACTCGGCGTCATATGTGGGTTGAGTTTGTTGGTTCTCTACCGAGAGGTACCGGAAACTCCGGTTTTCCCCTCTCCTCAAAAACCAACACTTGATTTGATTTGAGTTTACAGTGTCCCCAATTAGTGCTCCAGCGCTTGAAGATTAGACACTTAAAAGTTCCATTCCTTTCCTTTTCTTTCCAGCAATCTGACAAGCTTCAAGGCAATTTAAGTGTGGTGATATCACTCCAGGAACAATTGGCTCGAATGCAACAGGTTAGTGCACTGGGGTTTTTTGTCCTAGTTTGGCGACTTGACACCATTTTCCGCATTCAGTGAAGGCGGGTCTTCAGATGGAGTCATTGAACCCCAGCTAAGCGAGCAAACATTTTTGCATTACATCGTGTTGGAAGATCATCTTGGAATATTTAACTGCCTGTCTCGACTTTGGAGTTAAATTGTTTTCCGTCAGTATTTTTATCCTATATTTTGTGGTTAATCAAACTTTGTTTTCCCAAACGTTGTGTTTATCACTCCCGGTTGTTACATCTCTTCATTCATTTTAACCGTCTCCTCCTGACGATTGCGAGAATGCCATGCAATCTGTGGACATTTTTGGCCCAAGCAGAATGTGGGACATCGGTCACTCTGAGGCGAGGTTTAATATATAAGGCCTTGTTCCCACTAAGTGGGTGACCATCCGAGCTTATATTCCCGACTCTCGGAATCTCTCGAAGGACACCCGAGCCATGATCGATTGATGCATCTCTTGTTCAAACATGATGTTTAACGATACCGCCTGGTCTTTTGACCTGGGCGTTAGTTCGAAAAAGACAAAGGAAATCTCCAGTTCGTGTCAGTTGTTAAGTTGTTAGCGTTTCAGTTTACTGGTTTGTTGTGTCCTGTCTGAACCCCCATAAGCTTCTCTTCAGCAGCAGCGGTCTTCGGTCGGCTAATTGGCTTATACTTATATTTTCATTGTGTCCTCAGGAACAGCTAAGGCAGCAAGCTAAGGAAAAGGTGAGCGTAAATATAGTGGTCTGGTATCAAAAGAAGCTTAAGTGATTAAATTCCTTTCCCATATTTACCGAAAATATGGATTATGTGACTTTTCACTTCGCTCGTATTGGATCCATCGAGAGTTCGCGGTTTTCGTTTTCAACGTTAGATTTTGCTTACACTACCAATGTGGTGGTGCATACAATAGTGTAGATACAGGGGCCTGTAGGTCAGCAAAGACCTCATACGCCGGTTTATTGTAGGAACACTGATAAAGTAACTATTGCTCACCATTCATACAAACATATGTCTCCAGGGACAAACCAATTCACACTAAATTAATACGACACCGCCGGATGCGAAAATCTCCAAAAAAGAGGACGTATACCCCCACCAACTGCGGTGCCGCTAACTTTGGTGTCTGAGTTACGATAACGAATCACGGAAATTAACAATACACACTTAAATCAAACTTAACTTGGGAGCAGAATTGTTGCTGACCTAGGATGCTTTTCGAATCTTAACGCATATCTGACAGTTATACCCATAATCTCTCTCTCTCACGTTACCACTCCTTCTGTCCGTGCCGGCAAAAAAAACTATTTCTGTCTGTTACGGTTCGCTTCGTTGTCAGAAAGACTAAAATATACTGTAGGAACGGTCAGCGTAACGTTTAGACTGAAGAACAAGGGAAAATACACACTGAGGGTAAAAAAACCCCAAACTCTTTCCTGATGCTAAGCTTAAGGTTAGCATTAGTAAAGGGTTTGGGCTGTTTCCGCAGTCTGCATTTTCAAGGTTCTTTGTCTGTATTTTACCCCTGGAGTACAGTCTATTTATTCTACACTGACCGCAGTTGGAATGGGTCAGGCTCCAGAGCTCGCTCTACCGCATATGAGGTTGTTCTTCTCGGCCGGCTTGCTACGACAGGAAAATGAGGCAATGGCCTTAGGCGTATATAGTTTTGTAAAGCAACTGAAGGCAAAAATTGTTTTATGAGATGACTAAGGCAGTAGTAGTAATATAAATCTAATTCCTTTTTCCATTTGCTTTTCAGCGACAGAATTCTGCGCGGCAGACGAAAACCGCTGCCAAAAGCTCTGTGTGCAATGTGATGTGAAGGTTTACCGAGCGAGTTCACCAGCGGGCGGTCCATAAACGGCGCGCGGTGACTTTGGGGCCGGCGAAGGCGGTGAGCGCCTAGATTGCGTTCTCCCGATGTTGTATCGTGCGCCGTTGACGGATCAAAAGGAGGAAAAAACAGTTGCCACAGTCAAGGATCTGTTGAGAGGGATTGTTTCAACGTAGTACGGTTGAAAACTGGATGCCAACCTCGTTAGGTCGAAACCTCTTGACCAGCCAGGTGTTTCCAAGCCTAGCTGGAAATGCAAGAGCTACTCTCGAATGAAAAATGATCTTGGGTGATACTGTTTTAGTCGCCGCTAAGTGACCGCTTAATTGTTTTGGTTGATGGGCTTGACGGATGAAAAAGCGTTAAAGAAAAAAAAAAAAAAAAAGGATTTGAAATTTCCTCTTTTTACTTAAACAAGATCTTTCATCTTAACTCCTATCATTCCCATGCCAACAGCAAATGCATACTTCTTTCTGAACAAGGGTTAATATTTTTTTCCATTCGTGATTAACTCCCTCTCAAAGTTAAAGGGTTGGTTCCCTAGCAAAAAAGAGCACTGACGGCAGATTTTGAAAGAATCATCAGCTTTATGCGTTATATTCAGTGCAGCGGTTGCCAGCGAACGTACAGAAGATATCTTTGTCGCGCGCTCTTTGTCACGCGAGGGAGAAGTGGGAAAACTTGCCCAAAGGCATCACGCAATACCAAAAACAGCTCGTGCGGTGGCAACGTTTAAGATGTTTTGTAGGACTTGGTTTGGCTTAGTTTTTTCCGCTTGAAGCAACCGCTCCGTGTTTCTTTTAATAAAAATTAAATTATTAATTATCCTTACAAAGATTGCGAAAAATAGAAGCCAAAAAAGATGGGAAAATTTCTCAAAAATTGGGAAGTCAGAGAGAATTTATTACTTATCCAAGTTATCGGTTTTCCGAAAAACCCTACCGGGAGTTTAAATTTTGAATTTGAGAAATTGTTTATATTCTTCAAAATGACTAGTTTAAAATTACAGATCGCTTATACACTGAGTAAAACAATGATTGTTGCACTGTAAAAGTCAGTTTTCGTGGAGCGCGGAGTTTACTCTCATTGAAATGCGGTATTGTGCCTTTTTTTGTTTGTACTGCAGAACAGTAGCAATAGTGAGAGTACGTCAGCTCTTGAAACTTTTTAGATTTAAAGTGTATTGTCAATAGGTTTTTCTATTTCCTTTTTCCCATCTGGCGACACTTCGAAGTTGCATTTGTAATCTTCCTCTCGCCTCTTTTGTACTAGAAACGTTTTTGTAAACAGTATAAAAATGTGAAATAGACCTAACCGACTTAAATTTGGTGATATCTGTTTGCTGAACGTATTTTTGTATGCAGTAGTTGACAACGCATTAAATGGAAAGTGTTCAACGTCAATGCTATGTTTTGCTTTGAAGAAGCGAGCACAATTTCCCCTTGAGTTATCTCAGATGTTTTGAGGCATCCTACAGGTTTTTTCTGGTCATGTCTCCTTATATATTATTTCATTCTGCTGCTCGTATTTCTAACATGAAACACTCCCTTCATTGTTGACGACAGTGACTGCTTTCTGGGTTTCCTCGAGTGAACTTCTTCACGGTGCCGAACAAGTGACAGAGTATTAAAATGGGAAATTTGAACGCTCGGTTTGTTGAACAGTGAAGTGAGGTCGCAACTCTACTTGGACCCATTTACCCAAGCACTCGGTAAACCTGTAGGCCCCACAATATAACTCAACCTTGTTCCTAGGACTTCTCTCTTTGGAGAGGTCATGGGAATTAGGCAGGCTTGGACCGATGTGGTTTTTACGTGAGTTTCCCCAACTATTGTTTTGGCCTGTTGTTTAAACTCTCAAATGCCCACTCGAAAGTCTGAGAGTGATATTTCTGAAAGCCCCGTAACTTTTTTGGCCCCTATTTTCATTGTCCATATTTTTATCACAATTTAAAGTCTCCAACCGAACCCAAGTGCTCTTAGTGGGGAGGTCACAAATTAGAGCGGAACAAATCAAATGCTGATTTACATAAGAGGAAAAAGCCGGAGTTCCCGGAGAAAGGCACCTGCTCCACCCCTGCTTTGGTTTAGCACTGCTATGCTTGGTGATTGGCTGAAAAATCTCGCACTCCGTGAGGCAAAGTCAATCGTGTCTCACTCCCGCGATTCGGGACGGGTTCTTCCAACCCTTGTGTCTATTTGGACTATAGCTGGGGAATTTACGGCGACGTTGACGAAATAGCTATTTAATATCGATTGTACATCACGATTATTCCATCTTGTTCACGTCGTCGCACAATGTGGGTGAAGTATTCCAAAAATAGATTGAGTACGAGCGGTTTCGGAGTAAAAATAGAAAACGACAGGTTCACATGATTTCTAAACTCAAGTTGTCGTCAAAACCTCACATTTGGTCATTTCAAGTCGTTGTTATGAAGATTAACGCAAAACTATGCGCTGAAATGCGTACTGCACATGCAGCACGATTATTTTTCCTTTTTTCAACCAATGATTTTATTAAAAGTTAAAAAGTTTTACAAACTCGTGGCGTTGCTGTTGCCAGCGTGGGCGTCGTCATTTCTATAAACAGCGCCACACGCTAGAAGCTTGCATACACCTTATTCCAAAATGGCCGCCATTTTAGTGTTCTCATTGGCCCTTTTGTCCTCGCTTTCATTCAAACGTAAAATTCAAAAAAAAGATTTAACCTTGAACGAGGCTAAAAGGGCCAATTTGCAATCAAGCAAAAAAATACTAAAATGATGGAGGGTGTAAACCGTGCAGATGGCAGGTTAGATTTGCAGCTCACTGTGTCACCTTAGCTGAAACAACTCCAAACTTTACGAATGCTAACATTAGGCCTAAAAAATAATATTTAAGCCTAAGGTTAGCATTTTTGTAACCGTTCGGGTTGTTTCAGTAAAAGTAAAACATTGACCTGCAACCCTAACCTTCACTTTTCAGGTCTTTTCGCCCTCCACTAAAATGGCGGCCATTTTGGAATAAGGCGTATTACCATCGCAGAAAGAAAAGGTTCTTCTTTTTCTCTTATAGACTGGCTTGTGCAACGGCCGAAACGAAAATCTTTTTTTAATACCTAAAGGAGTATTTTTGTTTCTTCTACAACATACCGTATGGAACGAAAATAGTCCTCCAGCAAATTTAAAAAATGAGATTCATCTACATCCACATCTACATGTTCCAGCACTCGGCAAAGTCCCTTGTTGACTTGTGCCTGTTTCTGCTTAGGTGGCCTCATACACCACAAGTCTTTTTAGAGACATCACCGCCAGGCCGGCCTCTTCTGCTGGAGAGAACAGGACAGCCGCAACACCGGGACTTTATCCCCTACTCTTCTCGAATAGTGCTTGGGTTCTTTAACGTCCCACAGGGAACTTATGAACATAGAAGACATCTGTGAGACGGGGCCTACGGTTTATAGTCCTTATCCGCGAAGACTGGAAAGTCTAACCATTTGCAGATGAAATTACAAAGGCAGCACTTTCTCCTCAGTTATTTAAGATCCTGAGTGTTGATCCGGCTGGGGTTTGAGATTGTGGCTCATTGGTTTGCAAATGTGGATTACCCATTTTCTACGCTTCATCTCCCAACAGATACAAATAAAATAATTCGTGGCTTTTGCAATGACCCTCGATGGCCGAAATTAACTTTTTTCGGAGCAATATATTGACGGGGTGACCCTATGTGATGGAATGGAATGGTAGAACGGTGGAATTGAGGAATACACGGAATATTCTAAAATACGGAATATATGGAATATTTTAAAACACGGAAAAAATCGATTATTTTGAAACAAGGAATATACGGAATATTCTAAAACGCGGGATGAGAGAAAAGTCTTTCAAAAAAGGATATAAGTATTGCATTTTTTACCCGTGAGTAGTCTGGGTGGGATAACATAACTTCGGATGATAATTTTACATTTCCTCGCGACAAAAGATATAAAGATGTGGCGATATGTTTCCCCGCTTCTGTTTTTGTGCCTCTCGGACTGTGCCGAAACATCGCAGGCGCACTTTCCTACACTCATAGAAGGAAAAATGGAGAAATACGTTAGTAAGTGTCTCAATTGCCTTAGAAAACATAATGTACGACATGTTATCGTTTCTTTTTCAGGCTGATTTGCTAAGTCAATGCCTTTTTGAAGGTCTTTGTTACAAAATCTGCTTAATTCATGCACAATTTCCCTAGGAATAAAAAGCAAACAGCGGTTACAAACCGCTGTTTGCGTTTTATTCCTATTGAAACTAAAATGGCCCAAGTCAAAGAATTTTTATGAGACGATTTCCCTAGCAGATGTTGTTATGATCGGTCACAGGCGTACCACTTTCGTCGTTGTTGTTATCGATCTGATAAATACATTGTCAAAGGATAAATACATTACGGTGGATGCGATTTGCTCGGCAATAAAGTTTGAAAGTAAATAATTCAATGAAAGCTCAAACAAAGTGTCAAGCGAGTCCTACGTTATTTTTTTTGGTCGTTCCGAGCTGTTTTAGGCGTCATTTTGGGAGGTCTTTTCTCGACCACCAGTTAGAGAGTCAAGAAAATTGACAAGGCAGGCAACACCGAACCGCCGACCAGTGACCTCAAATTTGGCGAAGGTATGAGGACATCCCGTGAGGACATGTCGCGAGGAAATCTAAAATTAGTAAAGTAAAGTTATATTATGCAATATTTTATTTTATATCCTTTTTTAAAAGACTTTCCTCTCATCCTGCGTTTTAGAATATTCCATACATTCCGTATTTTAGAATATTCCGTGCATTCCTCAATTCCACCGTTCCACCCTTCTACAGTTCAAAAGCTGGAAAGGCACTTCGGACTCATAAGAGACATGTGATCTGAGCCCCATAAACAAAGGACCCAGGATGTGCCTTAACGCCTGGCTTGCAAAGCTGTTGTTGTTGGAGAGTTTCTTGGCGGTGTTTGGAAAGATTCGGATGGAAGCCTTTCGTGCCGATAAATCCGTGTTCAGTTTTTAAATGTTTTGTGTTCTCAACGAGTGTGTTTTGTCGAGTGCCCCGGTAAAGTCCAAGTTATTCTTCGTGTCGGTAGCTCTTTGTCGGTCGCCTCTTTCGGAAAGTGTGGGAGGTTCAAAAGCCAATCTTCGGCCCTCTTACACTTATCGGGAAGGAAATCTTGGCTTATTCTTCTTTGAGCTAGCCGCTTTATTATAATTCTTGGTGAAGTACGTTGGAAACTATTGAGTTTTAAGCTCTAGCGAGCGTTCATTGACTGAAGAGCTCAGTGAAGTCTGTGGTTGTTGTCAACAGTGAGTTTGACCGTGCTATGGAAATAGATGAAATAGGTGGGTTTTTTAACTGTTTACTTGTAAGAGTTTCAGTGTCTGCAGTTACTTGACTATAGGTGTAAGCGGCTGCTTCGTTTCAATTCTATAAACGAAAACTGTGAATCGTAAGGAATTGTGGAGCTGTCTATCGAATATCTTTCTATGGGTCGGGCATGAAACACTACGAATGTGTTTTCACAGATGGTTTTCTTTGTGCGAAAATTCCTCCGTTTGTCACAACGTTTTCTTTATTTAACCCAATAATAAGTCTGCCTTCACAGCTATATGTTCTTTTAGCGCAAACATTCTTCGGGTCATCAATTTTCGTCCAATATTCTTACGAAGCGCTGTGTTCCATACTGAATATGCGTTTTTTACCAGAAAATATTGACTTCACGTAACGTGAACTTTTTTGGATTGTAAGCTGAGATTTTATGATAATTTATTGTATGAGTTTGTTTTTATATCGAGAAATCCCATTTAATTTTTTGACGTGTATTGTTGTATTGGGATATTATGGTTTTGTGTTTAAGTGGACTTCAGCTAATAACCGAGACCGATAAATCCAACCAGTTTGTACAGGAACACAGGAGTAAAAAGGAGTTATTTTTTGAAACAGGCATTTTGCTCTTCCTCTAAAAAAGATGGAGCATTCATTCATTAATGCCTTGTGTTGCAAATGATGGCAAAGAAACTTGTGTCACCTGCAGCACAAGGATTGTTTTTTTTTTAGTTAAACCCTTGACACCTGAAGAGCCCATGACAAAAAAAAAAAAAAAACCAAAACAAACAGAAAAAAAAATCCTAGAGCTACAGCTGAACTTGTGTTGGTGGTTGCTCCTTAGAGTGACTTTCTGCCAGGAATATGAATTATCATGAAGTGGATTAGGACTTTCTAGTCAACCAACAACTACAGTATGGCCTATGACCTAATGGTGTCTTACATTGGAATTGATGGGATAAACTTTATCCATGTAATTGTTTCGTTGTTTTAGCGCATTAGATCATATCCACATGTATTTTGTACTATATAAGTAATAAATTATTATTAATTATTAGTAACGATTTTCTGCTTTTGAATGTTCAATGTAGTCTCAAGGTGGCAAGTTTTATTTGGTTACATGTTAGTGCAATATGAATTGTCCAGTGTATTAGCACTTTCTAGTCAACTAACAACTACAGTAGGGCCTATGACCTGGAATGGTCATATAGTGGACTTGATGACGGTGATGACTTAATTTATTTTAACTCGGGTAAAAATGAGGCTTGTTAGGCTTCTAGCAATAACAAATGCTAATATACTGAGAAAAAGAATATAAATATTATACATGTAAGTGTAAATATAAGTATAAATATAAATTATGGTGTGAAGTTACAAGTTACTGATGGGATAAAATTTATCCATGTAATGATTTTCTGCTTTTGAATGTTCGGTGTAGTTTCAAAGTGGCAGGTTTGCTTTGGTTTATACATGTCAGTGCAGCAAAGCAAAATGTGACTTCAAGCAGCTGTGCTTCTTATTCTTGGACTTTAGTCACTCGCTTAGTGGCAATGTGTTTTAACCAAAGCAATGTTTTGTAGGAGAATGAAGTTCAATAATTCTCTTAAGATTTGTTTAGGGAACACCAGCCATGTTTTGGTTTAGGGAGACCTGCTGTGATGTCTTTTGATCTTTTTCTTAGCAAAAGATGATTGAAACGCTGCCGGGTCCAAGACGTCTCTGACTTTCAAGCAGTTTTTATCATTACTTCAAGTTTAGAATTAATGCTAATATAGGCTGTTTTGGAGAAATTTGATGCTCATTTCCTTTTTCATCTTTTTTTCTCATTCTATTAGATGATATTTTTGATAGAAATATTGACCAGCTTGATGTAAGAGAGACCCCAAGGTAAGTTATTATTATCATAGGTTGTGCTTCCTGTCAGATGTATTCAGGAGTTAAACAATGGCACATTATACTGATCAGGGACCAAAGACATAAGCCCACAGCAGTGAAGTAAAATAGTGATATGAAGAGATGATATTTTTAAATGCCACATAAAATGATAACCTCTTCTGCGTTTTTTTAACTGGGAAGAAAAAAATTAATGTTGATGTGACCAAAATACAGCTCTGCCACAAAACAAGACACTCGGTCAGGGATCTGGAGATGAAATGTGGGTCGGCCATGTTTACTCGGTTAGGTTATTTCCAATTTTGTCCTCATTGGATGGTGGCAAACTCGCATTAAAGCTAAAACAATAACAGAAACATGATCCAGGTCAAAACTGAGTGGAGAAGAGATTTATTTGTTTCTCTTCATTTCTTGATCGTCAACGAAAATTGCATAAGTATCTGACAATTTTTTTCTCAAACTCATTAATAATTCATCAGGGTGTCAATCTGATTTCCCCATTTTGGTCAGGTATGTGTCTCTTTCTACCCAATGAAAATCCAGATCAAGATTACATGCAGGGTTCTTGCTAAGTTTTTGCACAGGAGGTAAAAAACCAAAAATAGCAGGTAACTTTGTTACCTGCCCCTGCATGGGTTGGCAAGCTCAAGTCTTAACTTGACGTTCGTATCGATCGCTGTCACATGCCAGCGGCTGCTAAATTAATTTAATACTCAGCAAAAGGAAAGTAGATTATGCTATTTCATTGGCAGTCACCTAGGGGGTCCGGGGGCATGCCCCCCCCCCCCCCCCCCCGGAAAAATTTTGAAAATTTGAGTCCCTGAAATGCGATTTTCTGCATTTTCAGAAAAGATTTACAAAATTCTTAAGGTACAAAAATGTCCCATAAAATCTCAAAAGTAACACTTTTTTGACATCTGCATTCAATAATTTATGTAACTTCTTTGATTAATATTGCCGTTTAAGAAGTAAAAGTTCTGGGTTTTCTGACTAGCTCGCAACTAGCTATCAGCATTAACCTATACTTCAATGTTAACCATTATAGCTTACGCTTATGTGCAGATTTATGTAACAGATTTAGCTGCTTTTAGGACGGACGCTGGAGGCGTAAAAGTCTTAGCGTGAGAAAGTGGTGTCTATGCGTGTGGGCGTGAGAAATATATCAAATGCGTGTGTCTCACGCAAAATGCGTGAGAGTTGGAAGGTCTGCAAATGGTATATTTTCGAAACAACATGTGCCAGATATCTTCACAGGATTGGTTGGAGGGGGAAAGCAATATTTTCCCATAAACGAAATGTAATTTCACCTTTGAACAGACGAACATTCCTTGGATAATTTCGGTAAATATTTCAGTGAAACAGCCGGTAACATTTATTTGAACAGCCGGTAAAAATAACCGGTTACCGGCTCTTAACAAGAACCCTGTTACATGTACTCCGATTAGTTCAAAAACTGATCAAAACACTGATCAATACACTTGAATTTTAATGAACCTTTATGCTAATAAACTTTCAGGGAAGAAAGAGCAGATAAATAAACTGCATGTACCCACACACAATGCATTTTAAATTGGAATATTCAACATAAAACTTTTGCAGTACCTTTTATCATCAGTGTCCAGACGGTTAAAACAAATTTGGACACCCAGTAGTTCAGTGAAAGAGCATCCATGTGAGCGATGTCTGCACTCAAGGCTTGAAACTTGTGTGGTTTTAGTCTTTGAAAAGGCCACCACAACCTAAAATCAGCACTTGTACCTCTCTCAACTTCAGCCATTCTGCAAAAATGTTCATTTTATATTCATTGTTGAAACTGGAACGAACTCGTTCTCCATAACTCACTGTTATGTAAATTTATTCGAAAGTTCTACCTTTTAATCTCGCCCAAATATTGCTTATTCATTTCCTTTACAAATTACTATCACTTGTCTGACGAAACAAAAGATCATCATCGTATTTCTCTTCTGATCCGCAGCCTTGACATTTTCTCTTTCTGGGTAGGCTGGTTTTTATTAGTTCCATGGCCCCGCTATAAGCGGTCAACCTTCACATGCATAATGTATGGGACTCAATAAAGCTAAAAACAATATCTAATGAAATTTTGAAATTTGATGAGCTGCATAAAAACATAAACTATTACAATCTAAAGTGTGCATGAACGAAAATGATTTTTAATCTCCCAAGCTCACTTCAATATGGAGATTTTGACTCTGAAAGTCTTACACTGTATTAACAACTATAGAAGCCTAGCCTGTGATAGAGCATGAAAGAAGTGTATGGGGAAAGTTTACCATGAGACCTAGTCTGAGAAGTGTTTTCCCTACCTCTTGAGTGCTCTATCTGCTTCTTAAGTGCTTTACAGCACTGTACTCTCATAAAGCTAACAATAATAATGCTAATTAAAAATAGACCAATCAAAATTGCCGTGCATTTATACTCTCGTAAAGCACTCAGTTTTAACCATTCAGAGTGTGCATTACGTTCAAACTTTGCAGAATGAGCTACTGTACATTGTATCTCTGAAAATGTGAACCTGATATACCAGATAATCTATGCACATTGATGCTTTGAAAATTCCAAATTGTACAAAAGAATGTATGGTGTCTTTCGTTTTTTTTCCACTTGAGAATTCATCAGTTTTTGATGACTAATAACTGGCGTGTTATCAATGCTAAAAGGCATAAAGTTGGAGCTTAAATTTTGTGTAATAAGTTCTTGTACCTTTTGAAGTCAATTTGTAAATTTAACAAATCGAAAGTGGTTCAGCGTTGTCTGTACTCTTATCGACAACGATATTCGTCATCACAGTGGTCAAAATGTTGTGGACTCATGAGGCGTAGCCGAGTGAGTCTACAACAAATTTTGACCACTGTGATGACGAATATCGTGGTCGATAAGAGTACAGACAACAATGAACCACTTTCGATTTGCTTTTTACCTCAATATTCAACGCCAAAGAAAGTGCTTATTTCAGAGCGTGACCAAAATCATAACTCAAAGAAAGAGCAAGCGTTGTCTTTAACTTTCTCGCAATATGATTGGTTTATTTCCCAAAATGAGCGTTCTTGATTGGCTATTACATTGCGTGACAAATTGACGCAAGCATGACACGGCAGCGTTGTCTAGACTCTTATCGACAACATCAAATTAGCCAATCAGATTGCGAGATTACAAGCAATTGTGGTAAAAAGCATGTTTCCCTCTGTGAGCAAACTCATGTGTTAAAGAAACAAAATGAATTTACAATGATATCTGCAAAGATTCCATTATATCATGACCAGCTTGTGATTACCTCTGATGTAAATTGGGTGACTTAATGGTACATGTATGTACTGCAAGTAAGTAAGAACTTTATCAAAGTGACTAGTCATCTGCTTCATTTAATGCATACATTGTACATGTACAGTACTAATATTTTATTATTATTGGGAACACTTAAATGCACATATCCTCAGTTAGATGCAATTTGTATTTAGGATTTGTATTCCTGTCCTACTCCTACATGTAGTAACTGTAGGATCTTTAATATTTCAGGTCTTAGAAGGATCCTACAAGATCTTATAAAATCTTGCAGGAACTTACATGTACAAAGGAAGGACTTAGATGATCTTTTGTTCTCCACAATCACATGCACTCTAGACCCCTTCCTTTACATAATTTTGTAAAGTTTGGAGTATCAAAGATTGTGTTATGTATATCTTACAGGTGGGAGCTTTCGGAAGAAGAAGAATCAGGTGGTAGTGATGTGGAAACACTTGTGAATCAACAGTCTGCAGTAAGCCTTAATGTGTTATAAAAATGGTACACACAGATACAGTGTACAATATGAGTGGAAGATTTGGATAATAATTTTTATTGTATTTACAAGGGAAAGCCAAAGCTAAGCCACCATAAATCCTATAAAAATCTCTTGCAAATATCCATCAACAGCAATCAATTTACATGTCCAGCAGGCATCAAAATGTATTGTCGGTTCTGAGACTTTGACCTGAGATTTTGTGTACAAGCTCCCTGTGTTCTCTCAGGACCTGTTGTCACACGATTCTCAGACTGAGTGTTATTTACATGGAAGCCAATGATAAAAATAATATTAATATCCAATTCCATCACTTGATAAAGATTCTGGGATGAAGTGAATGGTTTTCATGGCCTTAGGATCCTGCATCACTGATTAAAAATGATTGTGATATGACTTGTGTCAAAAAAGGCTTATGTATTATACTACAGTTGACTTCAATCCCTTACCCTGTTAAAAGATTTTAAGAGCAAATAAAAAATAAAAGCCTACATGTACACAGTTTATTTGCCTATAAGCATTTTTTTTATAATTACAGTACTGTGGCAGTATTTATTATAAATCTTTTGACAGCAATCACGCAGGATATTTTCATTTATTTTCTAAATAATAATAATAATAATAATAATAATTATAATAATAATATTGTTGTAAAAGTTTTGTTTCTTTGTGAATTTTCATTTCAGAAGAAAAAATCACCAGCACCAAGGAAAGAGAACATCCCAGAAATGAGTATTCAATCTGCAACTCCGGTACCACCTCCAAGAGGATCCCATGCGTTACAAAATGGACACATCCCACATTCACCAGTATCACAGACAAAAAGTCCCATGTTGAAAAGAAACACAGAGAGTCCTGTACCAAATGTTAAATTGCCTTCTTTACCACGAAGTACAAAGTCTGCAAGTGGTAGTATTGCTAGTCCTTCGCCAAGGTTGTACCAACATCCCTTAGACAAGGCAAAGATTGATGCACTGGTGATGTCTGCTAAGAAGACAAAAAGCCCTGATTCCTCAAAGGTAAAAAATTGTGCTTACTTTACATGTAGTTTGCATTGTAATTATTGGTTTAGAAAATTAAAGAAAGTGTTTTTATCATATCCTTTGTTTGGTGGGACTTACAATGCAACTCACTCTCAGGTCTCAAGGGATCACTGTCTGTGTACTTTGCAGTCCAGGAGGTACTGCATTTTGTCTAAAGGTTACTTCTGCTGTATGCACATTGTACTGTGTAAAAAATGAGCAGCAGTGTTCAGAACCTTGATGATACACAAGACGATTTTGTGGACGGACACTTTATTTAGGCTTATTTGCTTTACTGTTGTAAGTAGTGGAACAAATTTTCTTATCCAGGAAATGGATTTTTTTCATGCTAGTTTTGCATGAACAATTTTTCTGTTTTCTGCTTGAATTTTTTTTTTCAAAATGCAGTCCAAAATTGGGGTGCGTATTATACACAGGCGCGTATTATACACGGGTAAATATGGTAACAAGTTTTTGAGCCTTGGGCATTTTTTAAAATGTATCGATTTTCGCATGTTACCTTAAGTCCAAAGGAATTGAAACTGTTTGTTTTGCTGCACAAGAACTTGTTCCTGAACTGTAACTTGAGGCATTGGGTAGGAAATTCATCCTATCTGGCCAACGTGGCTGCCAAGTGAATAAAGCCTATTAACATTACACCTAGTTCCACTCAAAAAAAGTCCCCTGTATTAAACCCTTTGTCTTGAGAATGAGGCTTACAGATTTTACTCTAAGCCCAGACGATTCAATTTTACTTGTCAGTGGGGGGCCACTTCAGGGATGAATGGGTTAAGGTATTCACTGTTTTTCTTTGATAAAGGATTTTGGTGCAAGTAAACAAGGACAGGCCAAGCAAGCGCAGTTGGCCGATGGTCAACCAATTAAGAGTAGAGAGAAACAAGGAAAACCTGATATTCATGTTTGGGAAGAAGATGATGTAGATTCTGTGAAGGTAAATAGTTTAGAGAAGTTTTTGAAAGAAATAATTTAAATACCCCATTAATGTACAATGTAAAGTGCTTGTCTCGCTGGGGCAGGTATTGTTTTCATTCTCTATGTCAGTGATAAAAGAAAAAATTGGAGCCTTTTGAGCTTGAAAAAATGGTAGATTTTTGAAAACTTGCTAAGGAAATGGGCCAGCAATTTCCGTATTATTCTTACTGCTGGAAGAGAAGGGGAATTTAACAAATCGAAAGTGGTTCAGCGTTGTCTGTACTCTTATCAACAACGATATTCGTCATCACAGTGGTCAAAATGTTGTGGACTCGTGAGGCGCAGCCGAGTGAGTCCGCAACAAATGTTTTCTTTACCATGTACTCATCATCAATACCTAAAATAGAATTTAACAATGGACATTGCCTCAGTCATAATTTTTTTTCTGGCTACAGCCCTGGTCTTGGCAATGATTGCTGTGAACAACAGATAAAAAGTATACTGTACCTAATTATCGACCTACAGCAAATCAGATACCGGTACATGCTGAATAGCCCTTTTCACGGTTAGGTTTTCTCATTTGCAATACAATATTATAATCTAGCATGTATGTGAGGCAATTTCGGGCTGTTTTGTAGTTTTAACCCGAAATTGTCTCGCATTTACGTTAGATTACATTGTCATGCAAATGAGAAAAACTAACCGTGAAAAGGGCTATTGGACAACATTTGAAATTGTTTTCCATGACCTGCTAACGTATTTTTCATTGCAACTTTTCTTTCTTAATTGGAATGCTCAAAATCAGGGTGCAGTCTAACTGCAGATGTTGTTTATACACCAGCATTTGTGGTAGTTTTTGAATGGATGAAGTTTTTGTTGAACCCTACTGCTTCCAAAGGGCTTGTCATTGACGAGTTATACAATGTAGCATCTGGCATTAAAAAAGGTTTTAAGTCTATTACGTACGGTGGCCTAAAAGTGCCACGGCAATTTCAGTTTGACCACGGCAACTTCAATTTAACCACGGCAATTTCAATTTGACCACGGCAATTTCAATTTGACCACGGCAATTTCAATTTGACCACGGCAATTTCAATTTGATCCCAGCAACTTTACTTTCTCCTCGTCAATTTTCAATTTTTGACGACGACAATTTCAATTTGATTCATGGCTCAAGTTGTCTCGTGACACAGTCAGGGAAATTACAAATATTCCCAAGGTACCTTGCGCGACTGACGTGGCATTGAAGATGGCGGACGGCGGGAAAATCAAAGAAGTGAACAAAGCGCTTCTCGAGTCGTTGTTTTACAAGGGTCTTGAGTATAGAGAGATTTTACACATTCTTAGAAGTCAGCATCATATAAATATTAGCCTTCGCACTCTTAAAAGAAGGCTGAAACAGTACAGTCTCCAGAAAAATGGTGTTGAGTTCTGCCCAGGATCTTTGAGAGATGCCATAATAAGGCATTCCAATTTTTTACCCCCACCACCCCTATGGAAAGCACTTTTCTGACAGTCCTTTGTGAGGCAATTCAGATTCCGACACCACATCTTTGTACGCCAATTCAGATTCGGACACCACATCTTTGTGCCGATCAACACCAAACTTTAACTCTCGGGCCCGGAGACGAGACTGTTCCGTTTTTTTGACGCAAGGTGTGCTCTCTCTTGTAACTTATAAACTGTTAGATAATGCAGTCCAGCATGACCTCGGCGACAAAATAATCTATATGTACATATATATACTAAGTTTCGGTATAAATGGGTCCAGTCCCGTCTTTTGTAACTTTTGTGGGAAGTTGCGGATTACTTTTCTTGTTCAAATGGTCCTTCATTGATAAACATAAACTCTGAAATGAGCCCCAACAGGTGTGCTTTCAGATATGTTTTCAAAGCGACGGGCTGATATCTTATATTCGGAGGGGCCGTTTATACATAGGGGCTTCTTATTGGAGGGACATTCGTTTTTAAAATTGAAAATTGCCTTGGTCAAAGTAAAGTTGCCGGCATCAAATTGAAATTGCCGTGGTTAAATTGAGGTTGCCGTGGTCAAATTGAAATTGCCATGGTTAAACTGAAATTGCCATGGCACTTTTGGGCCACCGTAATTACATGTAAGTGACTATTAGGAGTGAAAGGTAAAAATGATCCACCCTGGTCAGTCTTCATTCCTGCTTGCTCCAGTCCAACGGTAGGAGTACAGTATACATGTACAATCGGTTGCTTAGGCCAGGCATTGACAAGCCAGACAAAGAGATGCTTTGTATTAACCGTTGTGTTACAATTTATCTGTACTCTAGGACTATACGGGGAATGATCGCCAGAAGGAAGAAAAGTACATGGAAAGAACGGATGAAGTAATTTATCAGAGAGCAGCTGAAGAACACATAAGAAGACCACCATTGTGGCATGATGATGAAGTGGATTCTGTCAGAGTAAGAACACATGTATTAATTTTTTTTTTATCAATGCACTGTCCTCAAGGTTGGTGCTCACTTACAACAGATTCCAAGCGTCCTCGTTATGAGCAAGAATCCATGTAAAATGACAATGCTTGTTTTGTGCACAGGATTACAGCAAAACAACGGGAAAACAAGAACCTCAATCAGGCCTGGCAAGTCAGCAGCTTAGCAGGCTACCTTCTGATGAACATATATGCTTGTCTCCCCCTTGGAATGAAGAGGATGATGGGGTCAGTACTCCTTAAGCGGCCTTGCTCTTGCCGAAAAGGAGTTAAATTGTTTTATACATAATAATAGTAATAAAAATTTAAAGTAATGATGTTAAAGGGAAAGTACGGTGTATGTAAACGAGGCTATGACGTAGCAATAGTCAAGGATTTCTCCGGATAACTAGATGTACTTAATATAAACAAGGAAAACGCAGGCGAGGGAAGCAATACTTTGTAGACTTGAATGTTAATCCAGAGGCTAAATTGGATTGATATTGGCTCCACCTCTGAACAAATTTACCTTGTGGTCGTTAAACAGGATTTTATGTGAATTGTGAGTTATATGCAGGAGTTTTACAAAGCGAAAGAGAGCTTGCAGTGCTATCCTGCGCTCATTGCTGTGAAATAAATGCCTGGAAATCAAGTTTAATCTGTCCACCATGCCTTTCTACGAGATCCCTGTTACAAATTCAAAACAAATGATCGATTTATATATTTCCATCAAATGGTAAGAGTAACTTCTGATTGGTTGAAAAAGTGGCGCGAGAACTTTGAACCAATCACTGAGTGAAGTACTCCTAAACCAAAGTAATTCACTCTTTTCTTTCAACACTCAATTGAAAACCACTCTAATAATAATGATGATGATAATAATGATGATAATAATAATAATAATAATAATAATAATAATAATAATAATATTATTATTATTATTATTATTATTATTATTATTATTATTATCAGAAGCTCATGACCTTGAAGTGTTGAACTCTGGTTCAGAGCTGGGGTTTTTCTTGAGTAAAAACTTCCTTATTAATTGGATGTAATGTAGCTCGCGCATTTTCCCGCGCCTGCAGCTTTCATCTTATTTTTGTCCATATTTGGGCATAAAATAGGTGTCCTAAAATCCCCAGCTTTGTTCCAAGGAGATACATGCTTCAAGGTCATGCGCTTCTGCAATTACATGTAGCTCTTATTAACCAAGCAGGACGTCTGTATGGGAGAATCTGGGTTGCATTTGGTACTTGTTTGTCCTCCTCAAATTTTCATACTCATTCCCAAACACCCTAACAAATTATCAGTCTGGAAACGAAACACTATTTTAAAAAAAAAATAGCTTCTTGTTTGTAAAATAATTCTTGCATAAATTGACTTTGGTCAACAACTCAAAAATTCACCTTAAGGCGCAGTAGATAAGCTTAAAAATAATAATTTATTGTTGGCTTCCCAAATTAACTTCATTTTACACCAGAATGACTAAAAAGCAAGAATACCTGCCATCGCTTTGAAGAATGCTCCCATATCAAATTTTGACTCACGCATGCAAATTAGGTAGTATTTACGCAACACAATGAATCCACAAAGGCAGAAAAATCTCACAAAAACCTTTTCCTGCCAAAAAATTTTTTTGAAACAAGCAATATAAACTACATGTATATGGTATTAGAGGCATTCTGTGCATGCAAACAAGCAACCTACAGTATTCTCTGTCAAACTAAATAAAATTCTCGCTGGAGTTCAGGGTCAAACCCTTTTCTCAAGAAGAACCTTTTCCTTGAATAGTGAAGCATAAAATAGACAAAAAGCTTTCTTTCAAACAATTCTTTACTGTCAAGAAGAAGTCACATTTCCAAATTTTTTTAACCTGAAGACTGTGCAGAGTTGAGTGCAAATGAATATAAATAGCCAGACAACAGAGATCGGACTTGAATGAACACAGTTACATTCAAGGTGTTCGAGTCCCTCAGTGAGTTTGTTAAACTCATATCCAACCGGACATGCGGCTGAATTAAATGAAATATGAATTTAACTGAATGGTGAACCTAAATTCCTACAGGAATATGTCCCCGTAACAGAGCAACCAGTGGCAAAGAATTTTAGCATCAACAACATGGTGATGGAGGAAAGAATGCGGCAGGGTCAGCCACCCCCCTGGCATGAGCAAGATGAGATTGACTCAACAAGAGTGAGTTCAAACGTTATTCAGAACTGAAATTTAGAAAGCAATATAACCAAGTGTTTACAAAAATTTGGTTTTATCCACGGAGTTGACAATGTAAACTGGCCACCGTACAGAGATTCTAAAAGCTGACGTTTCGAGCGTTAGCCCTTCGTCAGAGCGAATCCATTCGGATTCGCTCTGACGAAGGGCTAACGCTCGAAAAACCAAACCAAAATTTTGTATACTACTTCCCCACAGACGCAGCACCACAGTTTTTTTAGAAACTACCCCCTTCATTCTTTAACCAAGTGTTTACTGAGCTGAGTTGTAAGGAAAAGTCCCCAATTTAAATGTCGTCCTGAAAACGAGAAAATAATTAATTCCAGTACTCTACATTAATACCTTGTTGAGTTTCTTTGTGAATTGACCAATTTCGATATATTAAAATTCAGTCCGAAACAAAAGGCATCATCTCAAGGCTCTGGGGAATAAATATAAGGATTTGTATGAGTTTATTCCCCTGAGCCTCGAGATGGTGCCTTTTGTTTCGGACTGAATAATAATATATCGAAATTGGTCTATTGGATTCTTCACACTGTTATATCTGCTTGAGTAGCTGTTTTCTCTATTCATTCCCCGGAGAGGTTCCAAAAAAATTTAAATTAATGGTTTATGCTGGAGATACACCTACATTTAGATATCAAGATCATTTCTAGGCACTTCATTCAGATAGTTCAAACAGCAAACATAACATAGGCGATAAGCCCAGTTGCTGGAGGCAATCAGTTGTCATAGAATACATGATGTCGTGCGCTTTCATGTACATTTGTAGGTTTAACATCAATCTCGATCCCAGAGCTCTTAATTCTCTTTACTGAGGGAGAGAGGAGCTCTGGGGAACCCTGATTGGTTTTCGTGAAAAACAACCAAAAGCGTCTCTAATTGGTTCATTTTTGTTAGCACGAGGAGTGAGCAGGCGCCGTAAGGTTCGAATAACCAATTTTTGGCTAAAAGAACCCTACGGCTCATGTTTTCCTACATAGCGTTTTCCAGAGCCTTGGGTCGATCCGCGGCTCTTGTGACGAGAATGGGTTGAAGATAAGGATATTTTTCCTTTATCTCCAAGGAGAATTTTTTTATGCACAAAGGTTGTATCCTTTCAATTACAGTATACAAAATGTATGCTTACCAGTTTTTGTCACTCCTTGCAGGATTTTGCAGCCCAGTATCGCAAAACAAGATCAATGGAAAACTCCCGTCGTCCCTCGGAAGAGAATATTTATTTGACACCTCCTTGGATGGAAGACGAGCAGCAGTCATCTGGGGTAAGCTTTCGTGTTTGATTTTGGCATATGTACAAGTAAAAGTTTACTTCCTCAGGGATACTGGAGTGTATAGATTGCCCAAAGGGAAACACTGGTTCCCGTCTGAAATATTTCATGTAAACCTCGTGCTATTTAAGCAATAGTGGACGCTTTCCGTGTTTTCATAGCCTCATCTAAACACGAGGGGGAGTTGGGAGAATTCGAGACAGTTATGCAAACCCGAGACCGGAAAAAAGTCCTGTATCGCTTTTATAAAATATTTCGCAAAGATAATTCGACAAATGACGGAAGTGCTGGTTCTTGATTGAAGCAGATTTTCTTGATACACACTCACATTTCCCACCAGCCATTCAAAACGCGCGTTTCACAATACATAACCAATCAAAATTCGTGTGAAGTCACAGTGTTTCCATACCCTCATCTAAACACAGCTATTGACCAATGAGAGTGCGGGTACTGTCCTAATTATTTTATAAATATCTGTATCATTGGAGCATGAAATCAAGTCTATTGAAGTTAATGAACTCAAAACAAAGGCTAAGTCATGCTATTCAACTCAACCGCGTCTTGCAGCCATTTTGGTCTTCAGTCGTCATGTCTGACCATAGTCGAAAATTCATGGGATTAGGCAATGTTCCACGGCCGAAAATAGTTTTCAGCGCAGTGATGTTTATGAAAATTGCTTTTGGTTCATGTGAAAAGTTTAAATTATTCACGTGGGCTCACTTTGAAAAAAAGGCCGAATAGTTTATTTCGAGTGCGAATAATAAAGGTAAATTTTGTTTTAATCCACCCTGTCATTGACTCGACCTAGTTTTGAAATTTCTCTTAAATTTACGGTGGTTGAAAGGAGCCGGTATTTTTGTGTCAGTGGTAAAAACTGACTTGACCTTCTGTTACAAAGGAAAGTATCAATGAAGTGAATTTAACAGGGCTATGTCACGTTAATTTGGGGTGTTTCGAGGAAATCTTTAACTAATCACGAGTTTGAAACTTGAAAATGGTAACATGGAATTCCTTTACTGATAAAATTATCGTTACATCACAAACAAGATGATTCTGAGCAAAAAACCACCTTTATACAGGGGATTTGCCATTAACTTGAAAAACGTTGGGCCGACTTTTTTCGGAATTATGCACATGCAATCCGTTTCAATCTTGTCCATTTGTGTCCACTAAATGATCCATGCATCTCTTTCCCTTTTCTGTATTTTTTTTTATGTTGTTAAACAGCCTTACGTGGTTATTGCAATATTTCATTCTACTCTTTGGGCATTTTGGGTGTCGTGAAAATTACGTCATTTTGCGTGACACAGCCCCTTCAACTTGACCTGGGAGCGAGTAGATTGTGGCAGTGGGGGAGATCCTTTTAACGCTAATCGAGCTGATTAATGTCCTCATCAGGGTCGAGGTGGATCAGATCATTCGGCATCCAGTAGATCATATCGACTGACTCTCGAACAACAGCGGGCTATACAGGAGGAAGTGAGAGGCACCGGAATGGCAGAGGCTGCTGATACGGTGCAAGCACTGCGTGAGGAAAAGAAATCAGCTGACGGCACGGCTGTGCCTGGAGTGGGACCAGTGGTGCCTGGCAGAGATAATGGATTCAGTGGTGAACAAGATCAACTAGCAGCACAACAAGTGGTACAAACAAAAGGTTAATGACGATCAATATTTTTATCACAATTGCTTGTAATCTCGCAATCTGATTGGCTAGTTTGCCGTTGTCGATAACAGTCTAGAAAACGCTGTATGCGTCATGCTCGCGTCAATTTGTCACGCAATGTAATAGCCAATCAGGAACGCCCATTTTGGAAAATAAACCAATCATTTTGCGAGAAAGTTATAGACAACGCTTGCTCTTTCTTTGTGTCATGATTTTGGTTACGCTCTGAAATAAAAACTTTCTTTGGCGTTGAATGTAGTGGTAAAAAACAAATCGAAAGTGGTTCAGCGTTGTCTGTACTCTTAAGTATTCGTCATCACAGTGGTCAAAATTTTGACCACTGTAATGACGAATATCGTTGTCGATAAGAGTACAGACAACGCTGAACCACTTTCGATTTGTTAATTATATTTACAAAGACTTTTTTGCTCTTTAGAGTCGAAAGTAATTTGTTGCTTGTTAGTACGGCTGAAAACGGCTCCCCCTTGACAAAAACACAAACCAAGTTGACGACTCAAATCATCTGGGGTTTGAGCTCCATTCTATCTTTTTTTTTGGTTTTACGAAAGTGCCTGTTGGTCGTGTTTTGTGTTTTTCGGTTTTAAAAAAGTGTCTGCTGGTCCTGTTTTGTGAAGAGGCGCTGCACTTGTCTTGGCTAAGGTGGATTGTAACTGTTTGTTTATTTTGGACAGGTCAACTGCCTGATGCTTTACCTAATGAGTCTGGGATGCAAAGAGGACCTCACTTGCCGGACATCATTGTAGATCCAAGCAATGTTCCCGTGACCAGCATCAAACCCACAGCTTCACAAGCGCAGACTTCATCTAAAGCTGCCCCTGAATCATTCAAGACAGCTTCCGTCAAAGCGCCTGAAGACTCTAGGCTAGTCAAGGAGCTGTTACCTAGCAACATAGAAAGGCAGGCAAGCTGTGCTACTGTTCCTCAGAACATCCGTTCAAGCCTGGGAACACGAAACCACACCAGCGCCAGCGGTGGCGGCGCGCCAGGTGCAACTCAAAACAGAAATATGACCAGAAGCGTCAGCCAATCAAGTCTTGAAGCAATGTGTTATTCACCACACGACGCTCTGGAAGGCTTTGAAACATCCAGCGTCGTAAGCTTTGCGAGCACTGCTGCCACCAACCACGATCTGGACACGCGTATCGACATGGTACAGTCACTCCTATCTATGTTAGGAACTCACGACAAGGATGACATGTCAAGGACTCTCCTAGCAATGTCTAACAGTAAGGACAGTTGCGCCGCTATGAGACAGTCTGGTTGCTTGCCATTACTCATTGATCTTCTTCACGGTAAGGATATCACAGACAAAAACTCCCGTCGGGAGGCCCGCGCGCGTGCAGGACTTGCCTTACACAACATTGTGTTTTCGAACGTGGAAGACAGGCGTGGAAGACGCGAGGTGCGAGTACTCCGTCTGCTGGAAATTGCGCGTGAGCACTGCGACGTTGTACAATTCAAGGGATTCCCAGTACACCCGTGCGCGGAACGTTGGTATCCACCACTGAGGGACTATGGACCAGGACCAGCTGTAGCTGCGCTTATGAAGCTGTCGTTTGAAGAGGATCATCGCAATGCCATCTGCGAACTGGGAGGACTTCAAGCAATTGCGGAACTCGTGCAGATTGACCACCAGGTAAATGAACGCTGTAAAGATTTCTACAGCATCAGTCTGAGAAAGTACGCTGGTATGACGCTGACCAACCTGACTTTTGGCAATACTAAAAACAAGAGCTTGCTGTGCAACTTCCCTGCTGCTATCGACGCGATCGTTGCTCAGCTGGAAACCGTCGAGGAAGAAGAAATTGTTCAAGTATCCGCCAGCGTGCTGAGGAACCTCTCTTGGAGAGCTGACGAGCTGTGTCGCAAGACTCTACGTGATGCGGGTGCCATAAAAGCTTTGCTATCTGCGGCTCAAGCGGTGAATGGTGAGCCTGCACTGAGAACGACTCTTAGTGCCCTTTGGAACCTATCAGCCCATTGCTCGGATAACAAAGCTGAGATCTGTGCTTCCCCCGGTGCCCTGAAATTCCTGGTCAAGTGCCTTAATTATTCCAGCCCATCAGGAAACATTTCTGTGGTAGAAAGCAGCGGAGGAATATTGAGGAATCTTTCCTCGCACATTGCCGTGCGAGCTGATTACCGCAAGACTCTCCGTGAAAGCGGCTGTTTTCAGGTGCTCATGTCTCATTTGCGCTCTCCCAGCCTCCGGGTGGTCAGCAACGTTTGCGGCGCATTGTGGAACTTGTCTGCCCGCTGCGTCGAGGACCAAGAACTGCTTTGGGAGCTCGGAGCAGTGTCATTACTCAAGTCCTTAATCAACTCGAAGCAAAAGGCCATCTCGCAAGCTTCAGCCGCTGCTCTGCGTAATTTAATGGCTGTGAAGCCTGGGAGTTCAACAGACAGCGAGTCGGTTTCCTCTGGAGCACCCAGACACTATCAAAGCATGCCCGCTAACATGCGATCAGCAGACTCTCAAGCAAGAATGAAGAGTGACGTCAACAGATTGCCGAACTGTCAAGACCCTTCTCGTCAGTCGCTGCCCATGCGCCACACGCACAACCATGAAGTTGCACCGTATTCCGGTGCTGGAGCAAAGGCTTCACATGGCTTGGTTCCTCAGTCAAGTCTCGTTCCAGTCACCAGGCAGGAAATTGACTCTGCATCAGTCCATCACAAACATGCACCTTCTAAAAAGAAGACAGGATCTTTGGGCTCACTGGCGCATTCCAGTTCTAGCTCAAATCACGGTAC